>NC_079907.1:15516412-15736183 GCF_024868665.1 Triplophysa rosa | reverse complement strand
CGAAGACTCGGGAGGTGAACTAATCAATTCTCTTTCCGGCTCAGACGCATTGGTAAAGCGTAGGGGGCTGTCACGTGATGAACGAACGACTCGAACCCGAAGACTCGAGAGGTGAACTAATCAATTCTCTTTCCGGCTCAGACGTGCATTGGTAAAGCGTAGGGGGCTGTCACGTGATGAACGAACGACTCGAACCCGAAGACTCGAGAGGTGAACTAATCAATTCTCTTTCCGGCTCAGACTGCATTGGTAAAGCGTAGGGGGCTGTCACGTGATGAACGAACGACTCGAACCCGAAGACTCGGGAGGTGAACTAATCAATTCTCTTTCCGGCTCAGACGGCATTGGTAAAGCGTAGGGGGCTGTCACGTGATGAACGAACGACTCGAACCCGAAGACTCGAGAGGTGAACTAATCAATTCTCTTTCCGGCTCAGACTGCATTGGTAAAGCGTAGGGGGCTGTCACGTGATGAACGAACGACTCGAACCCGAAGACTCGAGAGGTGAACTAATCAATTCTCTTTCCGGCTCTGACTGCATTGGTTTAGCTTACGAGCTGTCACGTGATGAACGAAGAGTCAAACNCCTCTCTCTCTCTTTCTTTCTCTCTCTCTCTTTATTGAACAGCATCATTAAATTTAGGGAGTTAATGTCATCACATTTATATATTCATATGTGATATGTAAAGCTTTGAGTATGGCTGAAGCATATTAAACCTCTTCCTTCCTGAGTTATGCTACTGTAAGAGGGTGAAATGTCATTTAGGGTTTTTCCATTAGTGAGAAAAAACATAGCCAGATAGGCATGAATTAAATATTGTCAAGTATGCCAGACTACAGCTTTTACTATCACAACCCATGAGAGATAATAAAGAACGAGAGAGAGACCGAGGACTTGTCAGATAAGAGGTGTGGTGAGCTAATCATAGACTAAAGACCCAGGTAAACAATGAATTAATCTTTTCTGTTTCTTATAGCATTATAGTTTTGTATTGTTTGTAATGTGATCAACGTTTGCATAAGTAGTAGATGTGTTAGGAAAGTAACATGTAACATTTTAATTATATTTTGCTAAAATGAACGAAATGAACGATATGACTCGAAAAAAGATTCGTTCATTTTGCTGAACGAGACTCAAAGGTCCGAGTCAGTAAAATGATCTGAACTTCCCATCACTACTGTGTTGTGCACGTGTTCGTCGCCTTCACTACGGCAGCAGAGGCGGTGCAACAATGACGATACGTTTATAATCCCCACCCACTTTGAAGCGCTACTGCTGCTGTGGAAAAGCAAAGTGAGCCGAAGTGAAATGAACTGAGCCGAGTCGTACTAAACATGACGGTACCATGCAGTGGGAAAGCGCCTCATGTCTATGTAGTGTTTTTGTAGTGTCAAGCTAGCTGAGAAAAACTTGAGAGTAAAAAGGACGGGCTGTTGGCCGTTTTCCCAGAATGAATGAGAAACTGTGTGTGATCATGCATGAAGGAGCACAGGATCCAGTGAAACAATAGAAAACTATTAAAAATAACAAATATATACCAACCAATCAACCAATCATATCAACCAAATTACAACACAAATGAAACAAAACGATATCACTCATTGGGAAACACTCATTGGCAGACTATCTGTACACAGTGACAGATATAAAACTAAGAGCCATGTTTACAAGATACAGACTCAGTGGACATAAACTCACCATAGAGACGGGCAGACACAGACAAACATGGCTGCCACAGGACCAGAGACTGTGTCCACACTGTGATCTCAACAATATTGAGACGGAACTCCACTTCCTAATAGAATGCACAAAATACACAGATATACGGACAATGTTTTATGGATAAATCAAGTCCGTGCACCAGACGTTTGAAAGTCTGTCAAACGCTGAGAAACTGGCGTATCTGTTAGGAGAACACAAGGACTGCTGTGTGTTAGCTGCACAATATGTGTCTGCCTGTCATAACACAAGAGAAAAGAATCAACCTGCCCTGACCTGATGTTTCCAATATATGATCATAACATTATATTATTATTTCCCTTTATTCTGCTACTTACATGTATATTTTGCTTTTGTAAATCTTTGTTTAAACTATACTCTATTTCTGTTTTTATATATTTACATATACAGGTGCTGGTCATATAATTAGAATGTCATCAAAAAGTTGATTTATTTCACTAATTCCATTCAAAAAGTGAAACTTGTATATTATATTCATTCATTACACACAGACTGATACATTTCAAATGTTTATTTCTTTTAATTTGATGATTATAACTGACAACTAATGAAAATCCCAAATTCAGTATCTCAGAAAATTAGAATATTACTTAAGACCAATACAAAGAAAGGATTTTTAGAAATCTTGGCCAACTGAAAAGTATGAACATGAAAAGTATGAGCATGTACAGCACTCAATACTTAGTTGGGGCTCCTTTTGCCTGAATTACTGCAGCAATGCGGCGTGGCATGGAGTCGATCAGTCTGTGGCACTGCTCAGGTGTTATGAGAGCCCAGGTTGCTCTGATAGTGGCCTTCAGCTCTTCTGCATTGTTGGGTCTGGCATATCGCATCTTCCTCTTCACAATACCCCATAGATTTTCTATGGGGTTAAGGTCAGGCGAGTTTGCTGGCCAATTAAGAACAGGGATACCATGGTCCTTAAACCAGGTACTGGTAGCTTTGGCACTGCGTGCAGGTGCCAAGTCCTGTTGGAAAATGAAATCTGCATCTCCATAAAGTTGGTCTGAACAAAGATGTACTACAAAACATGTTTCTGATGAAAAGCGCACAGGAGTAGTGGAAGACGATCACTGGCTGTGTTATCCCTGACAAGAAACTGGACTGGGCTGTGTGCCCTACTTCAACGACATGGAGGAGCTATCATCATCATAGCACATCCATCATGTGCGCTGCGGAGAAAGCCAAGAAGAGGATTGTTCAACTTTCTACAGGACTTTCTACAGCCCTGCTCTGGGTGTAGCATCATCAATGCATGAGGTGGAAATCACCAGATATGAACTGTTTTCGTTTATGAATGCCATGAGGATCATGATGGAGAGCATCAAGTAAGAACTACAGGGATTACATTTAAATGGCTGCAGAACCGTGGACCAGCTAACAGCAGCACAGGGTGAAGTTTGTGCCACAATGGAAGAAACCAGCTGTATGTGCATTCCAGAGAATGACGTTGATGGACATATCATCTACAAAGGAATAAAAATCACTTTGCTAACTGGGACTTTGATAAAAAAAAGGGGTTGAATCAGAGACTTTTAATTGGTACTGGTTTAAGAAATATATTTTTTCAAAAATGAGCAACTTGTTGATGGTAATGTGTGTACTGTTACGGATTCTTTTACTAATATGCATTTGGTTGAATATAATGATATTAATTATATCAGATGGTAATGTACATAGTACCAGATAATAATTACAATGATCCTGTTGCCAATGTGGAGTAAAATGGTCTTTGGACCTGAGGAACATTGAGAGGTGTAAAATCAGACATTATCCGTGGTACGAGATAACTAAAATAAGATGAGAAAGGCTTGTTACTTATCTAGCTTGCTGACAATTAAGTAATATGACAATTTAAAAGTTTTGGGCACCAATGATAATTGCACACTCTACGTTATATTTTAAGCACTTGCATAGCATATAAATTATGATACACATATTTTATTCCTGTTAGTTATAGTCTCCTGAGGTAATGGTAATTCACCAATAACTGTGATAACAATTATCACAGAAGATGAGAAGGTGTGGGGCCCCAAAGGGGGGAATATATGGAGGAATTTCATGATATGTCTTTGTTTTTTATCATTATTCAGGATTTTCATGATATGTCTTTATGTTTTTGATCATTATTCACTATGTATTGTTCTTCGTTTTAAACACATCTGTATGAGATCCAGAAAAGCACCCTGCACAGCTGTGTTTTTGATGTCTGGCAGTGTTTATGAAATCTGGGGACTTTTTCCGGCCCCAACCCTACATTATGATCCAATCTGGGCATGTTCCGTCCCGTTAGTATGACTACAATCTACATTGAGCAAGGCCACAGTTTTTACACAGTTAAAGACAAGAAAAGACCATGACATAATTGTGGCGGGAGAGGATTTATATAAAAAAATACACGAAGATTGGTTTACCACCAATAGAAACGGATGAATGGGGACAGGCAAAAAATAAGAGCTAATGGGAAATTTCATGATTGGTTTTAGAAAGGACCACCTTTTAAGAGTTTTACTATAACTATAGGTTGGAAAACACTTGGTTTTCAGATGACTTGGAACATCTCACTTTGTTTGACTCGAGCAAATAAAGTTAACTCTTTGACACCTGGACCTTCTTTGTCTGAGAGATTTTATGAGCTGCAAGATCATTTTTTCCCCCATCACTAGCATCATGGTAAAATGTGATAGCATCATGTAAAAGTGTTAGCATCACACAAAAACAAAAAGAATCATGTTAAAACGAGCAATTTTTTTTTACAAAAACATGTTAGAACAAGATTTATATATTGGCATTATGTTAAAACAGCTTTGTATTGGCATCCTAAAACCTTTTAAACTATCTAAAACTCTAAATAAACTACTCAAAGCACAGTAAAACTCTAAATAAACTACTCAAAACTAGGGCTGCAACAACTAATCGATAAAATCGATAATAATCGATAATGAAATTCGTTGTCAACGAATTTCATTATCAATTAGTTGGTCTGTGACGTCACTTGCGAGCTGCGCAGTTATAAATCAAGCGCATCTTCTTCCCTTTTAAAATGACCGTTTTAAATGTGTCTCTCCGTGCAGCATGAGATGCGCAGTTTAAAAGTCAGATGTGGTTCTCCGTGGATGCGTCTCTCCATGCTGCGCGAGATGCGCAGTTTAAAAGTCACACTTGTCTCTCCGTGCAGCACGAGTGACGCAGTTTTAAAGTCACACGTGTCTCTCTGTGGATGCGTCTCTCCGTGCGGCACAAGTTGTGCTATTTTAAAGTCAGACGTGTCTCTCGGTGCATGCGTCTCTCCGTGCAGCACGAGGTGCGCAGTTTTAAAGTCAGACGTGTTTTGCATGCATCTCTTCAGGCTGCGCAGTTTTAAAGTTTAAAGGGGAGAGGTGTTTTAAATGACACAATTAAAGATTATATTAGTAAAACCCAATTTGTGGCGTTTGCACTTTGCAAAGTACATAATAGGCTAAATACCCTGATTTGGTGGTTTATTTAGTTCAGAGGTGGGTAACGAAGTACATTTACTTGAGTACTGTACTTAAGTACACTTTTTGAGTATTTGTACTTAAGTATTACTTTTTTTTTTTACTTTTTACTGTACTTCACTACATTTGAATGACAAATATCTCACTTTTCATGGCACAAAAAAATGATTTCCTTGGCCGACCCTCCCCTCGCTCCCACGTTTGGGAGAGACTATTGTCAGTTGCTTCTAATATGACACACATGAATCAACTCACCAGGTGTGTTAATTATGGAGACATTCACAACATTTTGGGAGAAGGCTAATGAGTTCAGTTGTGTATACTTTTCCCATATCTGATTTACTTATTATAAGCAAAAGATGTAATTACATTTTATCAGATTAATCGAAAAAATAATCGCCCAACTAATCGATTATCAAAATAATCGTTAGTTGCAGCCCTACTCAAAACACAGCAAAACTCTAAATAAACCAAAACGCAGTATGGAAAAATTACTCTCGAGCTTCTCCCAGCTTGAACCACTCGTGATCCGAGAACTCATCTAATGTGAGCCTGTCGGCTGGTTCCATGCTCCGTTTTATCAAGTCATGGCATTCTGAATGGGCAAGAGCACTAGATAGTCATTTATGTTCTTTATAACACACTGTCATTTATAACACTGAAATAGGCAGGTTATAACAGTGTTTAACAAATTTATTAGACCACCTTAGAGGAAACACACATTTTAGGAATCTGTCAAAATCTTGCTTTATGTTAAATAACATAATGGGCATCTGAATAAAAAAAAAAGGTGCTTTACAATTTTTCTTGTATAAAAGTACATTGGTAAATTCATGGAAAACCGCAATTATGATATTTTAGCATTAGAAATACTACTGTGACTAAAGAGTTGACACATACTGCTGGATTAACCATTACAGAGACATTAAGTGGTGGTCTAATACATTTGTTAAGCACTTATGGGGTGTGTTTTAAAGTTTAAGAAGCAATATCCTACATTTTCCTTTTAATTTATACCTGGGAAGTTATTTGGTGAGAACACCCAGAAACACTGCAGAAGCTTAGTTTGCATTTAACATGTAATAATGTTTTTGTTAGTGCTGTTCTCTTACCTTCAGATACGATGTGGGTGTGAGTGTTGCCAGTGAAGCAACAGCAACCCACCAATAGTGCCAGAGTTCTACCCAAACCACAGACGGTATCTGCAACCGCATTAGCTCGGTCTGTAACGTAAGCAAGAAGTGAGCAAAACATTAGCAAAAGTCCTTCAAGTCACAGAATAATGGCATCAATCATCCCTGTAAGTTTTGCTAATGTGTTACCGGGGGAACACAAAGCTTGGCTACAGTTTTTATAAAAGTGTCATCACATCTGGACTTAATGCTATGGCAACACAGAAACTCACCACAGTATCCTTCGTCTTGGTCGTTGATACTTGAGATAAGCCTGCCGCATCCAAAGTCTATAATTTTCACCTGCATCATATCTGTATTGATCAAGACGTTGGTCCATGACAAGTCACCATGGTTGACACCGTGGCCAATCCAGTATTTGGCTGCTGTTATTGCTTGGCTCATCAAACGACATGCCAGGTTTTCACCCAGAAGACTTGGATGACGCCTGATGAAATCATACAAGGTCTCGCATGGCCGTGGGTATTCCATTGTCATGATAAGCTTATCTTCCACAAACCAGTCGTACATTTGAACAATGTAAGGGCATGTCTCAGATTTAGTTAGCTCCAGATTTATAGCCACTTCTTTAGGTAGACGCTCGCCCTTAGGCTGGTGAAAAAGCATAAAAGAAGGTTAGCTGACTGTAGTCTCATTTACTTTGAGATACAGTGGGGTCTAAAAGTCTGAGACCACTATGAGAAATGCATTTTCACATTTTTTTCTAACTGATATTATGAGCATATCAACTGAGTATGAAGGACATTTGTAACGATATCCGTGTCAGGAAGGAAGAGGACGAGGTTGGCTGGACTGAAACGGGCTTTATTCTGATTAAATAACAGAAAGAATCTTACCCAAACAAAACACTGGCAGCTATTTCTTCAGCACGCTCAGAGATTCACAATATAAAGTAATGTCCTTCAATAGCTGCAGCCCGTATTCAGTCCGTGTCTCTCTCGCCCATCACTCGAGCCATACGGCCTTTTAAGCGGTCTCTCCACACCCCTTACTGGAACGAGACACAGGTGTTTGTTATTTGCACTTGACCCACTTACTCCCAGCTCTCTCTCCCTCTGCTGACCTCGCTGAACCACGCCCCCCTCGTCACAACATTCATTCATCAATTATTTGTTAAGAATGAAAGCAGCACTCGAGCTGATGTGAATGAAACCTGATGTTTCATCACAGCATGCTTTTAAAATGCTTCAAACAGCTTCAACACACAAGAATAGTTTTTGTTAAAACGATGTTACATGTCAATGTCTCAAATTTGCAAAATAACCTAAAATGTTTGATATTCATTTCACATCATCCCAGATTTTAAGACACCATTGTAAATGACATTTTAGATCGGCACATTATATTAGATATTTTAAATCTTGCCAACTTACAGTATAAACATAAACCACATCTTTCAATTGAACATATTTGATGGCGACCTGCAAAAGGAAAAGAATCCCATGTAAGCTTTACAGCAGTACATCACTCTACAGTCTACAGTTAAATTCTTTTCAACTCGTATGGATCGAAACAATAAACACGCATCTCTATGTTTGAATGCAAAGTGAAAATGTTTGATGAATATAGCAAAGGCGTTTCTACCTCCAAGCCATCGGATTTGAGAATCCCATCACGCACAGCACCATAGCTGCCTGATCCCAGGCTGTTGCCCAATTCATAACACGTAGAAAATAATGCTAAAAATACAAAAGAAGCATGAGACACCTGTTTCTTTGTCTAACATGAACTCCAATAGCAGTGCTGATAAAGAGGGGGTTCAAGTGAGAGTTTCACTATTGTTTTTTTGCTGTGTGGCTGGCGGCGGGAGCTGCTTGGCACTTTCGTGACGTGTTTGTTTTGGATGAGGCTGAATCCAGCTTCTTATTCGCAGCTTCGTATTGACGCTATCCGCTCCACCTTAAATAATCAACAGTATCTATATATTGTAACAAACCTTAGCCACCACCAAGGGCACTAGGCTGCTTCAAATAATGTTGCTGCCACCACCTTTAATTATGAACCGGTAAGGTCCAGAGGGAGCACTATAGAAACGCCAACCAAGGATACTAGAGAAAAAAATTATGTTTATTTCAATAAGAGAAGCTCTGCAGTATTTGTGATTTATTACACAATTAATCGTCAGTCAAATTTCATAATCGTGACAGCCCTAATAGCAACTCAACATGGCCCATGAGTGCAATGGCCCACTGAACAGTATTGTAATATATGCCACCTCATGGGTCCATAACTTATAAAATATGTTATAGTAAAATATTCTGTATTTTGCATGGTGATAGACAATAATAATTCGTATAACTCTGCAGTGACACTTTCAACCCACCATCAAAGCCAGCTGAGATAAAGCTCTGCCAATGGTCCAATATTTCAACGTCTCAATGTCACAACTGCCAACATAGACTTAAAAAGCTACAGTAGAAATGTCAACATGTCTTTACATGGGCATGTAATTAGCCAAGAGCGCTATATGTAATCAATAACTAATAGTAATACATTTAATGGTACATTGAAATGTGATTCTGTCATTATATCTTTGTACAATTATAATAACTATTCATCAGAATCAAAATGAGCTTTATTTACCTACTGTGCACCCACGCACAAACACAGGAAATGGAAAGAAAAAGATTAAAACATGAATGCATAGCATAATACATATGGACAGGTTAATTACAGATTGAGAAAGGAGGGAGTGATATGAGGGTTCTTTGTGAAGTCCACTATCATCTCAAGGGGCATTCAGCTCAGGCTTGTTATGCCAGGCAGCCAGCAGATCTGATTGTTGATTATTCTTTTCTACACACAACAGTAAAAAAAACGCGAATAAGAGAAAAGCGAGACGGTCCCTAAACTGAGCGTGAATAAGAAACCGTAAACACGGAAGCGTTGCGACTTTTAAGGTGGAGCGAATAGCGTCAATAAGAAGCTGCGAATAAGAAGCTGAGCTGCGTCCCAAATCGCGCACTTATGCACCATTCTACGCCATTTTGTAGTATAAATAGTGTGTGAGTAGTGCGTTCACGTTGAAAATCCTCAAAAAAGAAGTGCACTTTAAGTACCCGGATGATGCACTTTTTCGACCAAAAATATGAAGTGTGGAACTGTGGACACTTAACGCACTCAACGGTCGCAGTTTCGCTTAAAGGGGTCATATGACAGGGCTAAAACTAATATTATTGTTTGTTTTAGATGGAATGCAATGTGTATACACGATTTAAAGTTAAAAAACGCTGTATTTTCCACATACCGTGCATGTTTGTATCTCCTCTTTGCCCCGCCTCTCTGAAACACGCTGATTTTTTACAAAGCTCATCGCTCTGAAAAGCGAGGTGTGCTATGATTGGCCAGTTAACCAGTGAGTAGTGATTGGTCGAATACTGCAAGCGTTTCACGGAAATGTAACGCCTCTTACCATATTCAGAACATCATGTTCCCACGCAATTGTACTGACAGGTGATAAAATGTCATCGGTAGCTTATATCAATTCGAGACCGAATCTGATACGGAAAATGAAGATGATCAAGCCGATACACCAACTTTGCCAGTGCAACTTGAGCAGGATGTAAAGGATTGGTAAGGTTTTATTAAAAAAATATGATGTTAAATAGTTTAAAAATATAACTAACTGTTTTACCTTTTATATACGATGTTATAAAGACTATAAACAAACAACTATATACATCATACAGAGTTGTGTGAGATAGAAACAAGCTCGCATTACAGCAGGGAATGGTATAAATAATGCGAGCGCTTTGGCCCTTCTTGATCAACCAGTGTTACGCTACGTCTCATCGTGACTCAACAAAGATAATAAACCCAAAATAAATACTAAATATAAAAAGACATTATAAACACGACTTATGTTGCCTCTAGTGGGAACATTATTACTGATTATTAGGACTTATGTTGTCTTTTTTCCCGTTGCGCGCGTCTGCATTTGCAGATCACAAACACACGACAAACTCAACTCGCGTTAGTCCGTAACAAAGTCTTTTACAATAAAAATATACTTACAGGTTGCGAATCAGAAGCGCCAGAGAAGTTTTAATGGTTGGAATGGCCCCACTTTTTAACCAAAGCTTTCATGCACGGCCGGTCTTAATCTCTCTCCCAGGTTCGTATAGAAATCTTCGGTGAAATGCGCTGCACAAACTTGAACATTCGGATTGTACTTTTCTGGAACAGTGTTGTAAATAAAATGTAACCATTTGTTTTTAGCTGTCTCATCTTTTGGCATGGCAAACAAAGAGTCTTTCTTTTCGCAACGAAACACACAGCGTCTCCACGACATGGCTGCGGCGGTGACGATACAATGAGATTTACAAGTACGCCCACCTCACTTGCGTTTAGATTTGGGTGGTCTTAAGTCAAATCATGTTACGAAGTGACGTACATTCGTAGGGGTGTGGTTACACGAGGCGTTTCAGCAGGTCTGGGTGAGCATTCGCTTTTAGATAGAATGCATCTTTTGTTCCGACACTTTAATTTAAGCAATTTTACGTGTCTAATACATGCATGGGCAACTTATAACACACTAAAGACACAGAAAAACACGTATTTCCGCCATATGACCCCTTTAAGTAACAGAAAGGAGGCGGGGCTATCAGATGCTGCTCAAGCAAAACTCTCCTGCAGAGTGATAACGTTTCAATCTGATGATGACTAAAGTAATGCTGGGCAAAACAGATGAAAACTACATTAAATGAACAATGCACAAGTATATTTTTATTCACACGCATTGTGGCGTGCATTGATACCGTTTTGTATTCCATTTAGGACGATACTACTTTTGTGAAATTCATATACTAAGTTAGATGGTTGAGTGCATAGTGCATAGTTTAAGTGCATAGTATGTCATTTGGGACAAAGCTCTGGATTCAGCCTCGTTTGGTTTGGGGACATCACGAAAGTTACTTTGCTACGTAGGTCTACATATTGTAACATTATCAAAGAACCTAATAAAATTTGAAAATATATATTCCCAAATATTTAATATAGGCTATAGTGAATTGCACGCAACGTGCATGTTTTTTTATTTCGTTTATAATGACCCGCCCCGGAAATAAATAGACAATTTCTTTACCCGACCCGCGGTTTATGAAACGACCCGCGCATCACTAGTTGAGGTCACCGGAAATGCCCCCGTAAGCTGATCCATTCTTTCACCCATATCCTTTGTTTTTTTATTTTCTAGGTTTTTCCGAGCAGATCATCAAGCAAACAGCTTGCAGATGATTTACTTAGTGTCACGTACTGTGAACACATTAACAACTTATAGACTCCAGATTTCACAGAGAGCAAGTCATGTAGTCTGAACAGCTCAGCAATCGGCCGACGTTTAAAGTTGTGTAATGTGAGCTTGGCTTAAAAGGTATTGCATAAATGCTTGGTACACTCATTAGGGTAACAGGCACAGGTGTGAAGCTGACAATAAAAAGCAGGACGGAATAAAAATGAACCGGGACACTGTCCGAAATCGCCCACTATACCCTCATTCACTATTCCCTACGTTAGTTCACTATTATAGTCCACTTTAAGGACGAGTGAGTAACGAGTGAGTAAATTTGGACACGATCGGTAACTGGAAACGCTGTGGGAGCAATCTTCTGCCGAGGAGAGGGAATTAATTCAGCGCGAGCATCACGATAGATTGCTAGCAGCTAGCGGTGATAGTACATCGGTTGTACACTCGTTATTATGATGCATCATGGGATTGATTGAGTGCACTCAATAATGTCCACTATGAATTCGGACACCACTCATACTCAAAATTTTCACCTCAAATAGTGCACAATATTAGGGTATAGGGGGCTGTTTCGGACACAGCCAATGACAGTACTCACGTGCTGGCTGAGAGTCAGCTGGTTCTTGAGGGCCAATTGGTTTCAGGCTAGACGAACCTGGTCCGCAATCTATTAGTAAAATAGACGTTTCACTTTTAGTTTTTAATGACTTCCATTACTTTTACTACTAAACATTCAAAGTAACGTTACTCTCTAAAACAACTCCAAAATCAGTCACAATCTGTGTAAACAAGTCATTATATGAGAAATTATGAACATGTCACTACAACCCACATTAACTTTCCACAACATTACATTAATATTACAGACAACCAGCGCCGACATTTCTCATCGTCATGACTAACCTGTTGATTTGGCCTCCATGTCATTTACTGGAGTAAAACCGATTTGTGTAAAGCGATGGTTTCTTCCCTTAAAACAATCAAATACAATATATTAATTAATTAACTTGACATTACAAATACTGCACTATAGTTAGCATTAGTAAAAATATATTGTCATGCTTGACTGAGACAAGACATGAATTGTGAGTCGAATAATAACGTTAGATATGAAATGAATAAATGATCCCAACGGACCTCGACACTGACAGTAGCAGATACCGAGCAATGCACTAAGACCGAAGCTATATTTTTTTTCCAAAAATTAAAACAAAGACACATTTTCCTAAATCTCCAACACAAATAAACATTAAACACTAACAAGTCTAGCAAGTCTTTTACTTTACTTACACGTGCACAAAATAACACGTATTACTTACTCTTCAAATTGCAACTGTAAGCAAATCATGCAGGAACCATGGTTGTATCCACCAATGAGATTCCTGAGGTCGTTATTTTTTCGTGGTTTTAAAACGTGAAATAACTGTGTAGTTGGGATAACGTTCACAATATTGTACAAAACGCATCTCTCCTCTTGGTTGAATGGCAAGGTTGAATCTGATTGGCTAAACAGGATGATAACTCAAGTGGGAGGGACAACGCTGCCAAGAGAGTCTCAAAATACACACACACAAATCCAAAGCGCTTCACAGGTGAGTGACGATTTGCACATTCCATGATAAACTTGTACATTTTAATCTTTCGAAATATTTGTGCACAGTTGTACATTTGTGAATTGTATTAAGCGTTTGTGAAACGTATTTTATGAGAATATCATTTTATTTTACGCACGTGAATTGTTTTTTTGTGAATGTATATGTATAATTTGTGCACGTGAATTAGGTTTTATGCATGTGAAAGTGGCTACGCAAGCGTACATCGTGTTTTATGTGTGAAGAATCAAACTCGCTCCATTAAAAACCATCAAACACCAAACAGTTTGCTTTCAAACCTTGCAATTGTATTGGTTTGAAAGCGAAATGTCCTGCGTCAAATCGTAGTGACGTCACACACAGCGTTGATGCAGATCAGCTCTTAAGTTTGTTGACACGAGTGAAAGTGAGGGCAGGTCGCACGAGCATTTACTATAACGACGATGTCGATACAAGATTGTACGTTAACGAAATACTCCGAATACTCTGTTTATTGAGAAGCTCTACAGGCGCTACTGGTGAACAAGCAATCGCTGTACAAGAAGCAGTTTCGCCAGTAACTTTAACGTTACACGATATGGAAGGTTAGTCACACCATTACAATGAGATAATGTCCGTGTTTTAGAAATATCTTTAGGTTTAAACCATACGATTGTGTTTCGTTTTATTTCATTTGATGACTGTGAGTATTAATGAGTAAGTTATGTGTAGTTTAAGTGAATACACCGTGGGTTGTAACGTTAGTGACATGTTTAATGAAGCAAGTTCATATGTTTACATAGATTGACTGATTATAAGCATTATAAGTCGTTTCAGAGAGTACTTTTATTCTTTATTGTGGTTGTGGAGGTCTAATTTACCACATTATTTATATCAGCTGACGTAAAACCTAAAAGTAGAACGTTTATTACACTAATAGATTAAATTTCTAGATACAATTGTATAATATTGTAAAACATGTTTGTCAAAGTGTCTCCGAACCGAAGCGGTTACTTCATGGTCAAATGTGTTAGATAAGAGTGAGGGTGTAGTTTGACAAGCATATTTTGTTTACAATGGCAGAGATGTCCAAGTGTTTGAGATATTTGACAAAATTAGCTGCTTGACTGTTAAAGTCATATATTTCTGGCCTCTAGTGGTCATTTCTATTATTTGTAATTTCGCTTTCTCTGATTTTATTTTGTAGAGCAACAAACAAAAGGAAACAAAATGAAGGGTTCCTGTTTTAAGAGAGCATGGCGGGCTATAAAGGGCCACAGAAAGACCAAAGTGGTGCCTTTTGACCCGGATCCATCTGATCTACAGCCAGATCCAACTGTCCAGACACATTTAAGTGTTTTGGAGCCAGTGGTCGCACAGGACATACCTGTAGGTGATTTCTTCACTGGTTCCTGTAATCGGGAGCAAACACCTCTTGATGATCCTCAGCCTGGTCCATCTGGACTTCAGTCAGCAGCCCCTGAAGAACCTGCTGACCACCAACCAGGTCTATCTGACATGGAGCAAATAGCTTCAGATAGAATTTGGGATTGTTACCACCTTATTTATAGTCATATGAAAGCACAAAATGAGAAATGAATATTAAGTAAATTCACCTTTGGTGGCCCTGGTAGTTACTTTCATTTGACTGTTTAGTGATATATTTCTGGTATCTGCAGATAAGATCTATTATATTTACTTTCTCTTTCTTTGATTTTATTTTTTAGAACAACAAACAAAAGAAAACAAAAAGAAGAAGGGTAGCCGTGCCTGCTTCAAGAGAGCGTGGCGGAGTGTAAAGAGCACCTTCTCTCGCTTCCGAAAGAACAAAGTGGCTCCTTTTCCTTTACCGTCTGACCCGGATCCATCTGTCCAGACACATTTAAGTGTTTTGGAGCCAGTGGTCGCACAGGAAATACCTGTTGGTGATTTCTTCACTGTTTCCTGTAATCGGGAGCAAACACCTCTTGAAGATCCAGATGATCCTCAGCCTGGTCCATCTGGACCTCAGTCAGCAGCCCCTGAAGAACCTGCTGACCACCAACCAGGTCTGTCTGACATGGAGCAAATAGCTTCAGATAGAATTTGGGATTGTTTATAGTGATTGTCTAAATTAATACCTTATTTACATAAGATGAATTAGCTTAAGCACATTTAGAAATCATAATGGTAACAAAAACCTAAAAGTGAAAAGTGTATTTCATTAAGAGATTGTATAATATTATTGTACAACATGTCTGCCAGAGTGCCACTGTCACTGTTACTATACAGTAAAAATATGTTAGATAATAGTGAGGTGTAGTTTGATAAGCAGTTTATACTGTGGTGTTAACAACGGCTGTTTGAGAGATTTTACATTCAACAAATTGATATTTGACAAATTTAGTTTTTCTTTTTAAACGAATGCAAAGCGCAACTAACAAGGCTTCAAATGTGCTGCATGTTTTATCTGGGAGCCGTATCATATAAATCATATTATATCATGTAAAAGCACAAAATGAGAGATGAATATTAAATTAGCCTTCAGTGGCCCTGGTCATTACATTAATTTATTTGACAGTTGAGTGATATAAAAGATGTTACCAACAGATACTAGAAATATATGTCTTTCTGTTTCTTTGTTTTTATCTTTTAGAAGAACAATCAAAAGAAAACAAAAAGAAGAAGAAACACTTTTCCTGCTTTAAGAGAGCGTGGCGGGGTGTAAAGGGCACTTTCTCTCGCTCCCGAAAGAACAAAGTGGCACCTTTTCCTTCACCGTCTGACCCGGATCCATCTGATCTCCAGGCGGATCCATCTGATCTTCAGGCAGATCCATCTGTACTCGAGCCAACAGCTCTAGAAGAACCAGCTGATTCTCAACCAGCACGTGAGTATACTGAACAGTTTCACTTTCTTTCTGTTCTGCTCTTTATTGTTGGCTGGTTTGCTGGTTACCCTAATGTGTGTATTTATACATCAGACAATCATGATGCCTTTAATATGTTAAGTGTTATTCTGATGAAATAATATTTTTTATGATTTTCCTGCTGTTTCACTCATACTTGAACCCCTCTCTATTATATGAACATTATTTAAAGTGATAGTTCATCCAAAAATGAAAATGTTGTCATCATTTACTCACTGAATGATCCCGAATGATGATAACCAAACAGATCTCATCCCCCATTTATTACCATAGTAGGGAAAATAAATACTATGGGAGTCAATGGGGGATGAGATCTTTTTGGTTACTGATATTCTTCCAAATATCTTCCTTTGTGTTTATCAGAACAAAGAAATTCATACAGGTTTGGAACAATCTGAGGATGAGTAAATTAATTGTACTATTTACTATTTAATTAACTATCCCTTTAAAGGACTATTTTTTCTGAAAGTCACAAGCAGCACTGCTATTGGAGACAACAAGTATCTTATCTTATGCTGCTTTTGTATTTTTCAGGATCAGTTTCATCACTTTATGAATTGGGCCAAGTAATAGGAAAAGGCTACTTTGGCCTTGTGCGTGAGGGGATTCGCAAATCCGATGGCCAGAAGGTAGAAACACCTTTGCTATCAAACATGTCCCACTTTGTGTCCTAACCTAGAGATGCATGTTTAAATGAATTTACAGACCGTATAGTGTGATGTACTGCTGTACAGTGATTATTGTAATTTTTTGCCTTTTGCAGGTTGCCATCAAATTTGTGCCCGGGATCTTCTATTTTCGCTATAATATCGTGAGTCAACTGATCTAAAATGTCACAGTGGGGTCCAAAAATCTGGGACGATGTCAAATTAAGAGGAAATATCAAATATTATGTGCAATTTCTAGGTTACTAATCAAACCAGCAAATTTGAGACATTGACATGTAACAGAACAATTTTGTGACATTTTTTTAACAAAAACTATTCTTGTGTGTTGAAGCGGTTTGAAGCATTTCAAAAGCATACTGTGATGAAACATCAGCTCGAGTGCATGCTTATATTGAAAGGAGGACATAACAAATAAGATGTATATAAATTATTGTCTTTCAGTTGTTATGCTAAGAATATCAGTTAGAATAAAAAAATGCATTTCTCATATTGGTCTCAGAGTTTTAGACCCCACTGTATCTCAACACAAATGATTCATTGAAATTGAATATTTCCTATGGTCAGCTAACCTTTTTGACCCCTTTTTTACCAGCCTGGGTATTCCAAGCCTGTGTTCACGGAAGTGGCTCTAAATCTACAGCTACACAAACCTGAGAAATGCCCCTACATCGTGCAGATGTTAGACTGGTTTGAAAAAGAATCCTTGCACACCATGGTTATGGAATTCCCACATCCCTGCTTGAACTTGTTTGACTTTTTGGAGTGTAATTACGCGAGTGAAACACTGGCTCGTCATTTCATGAGGCAAGCAGTGATCGCAGCTCAACACTGGCTTGACCACGGTGTCAACCATGGTGACCTGTCATTGAACAACGTCCTGATCAATACGGAGACGATGGAGGTGAAAATTATAGACTTTGGATGCGGCAAGCTTATATCAACTACCAACAACCTAGACGAAGGATACTGTGGTGAGTTTCTGTGTTGCCATAGCATTAAGCCCAGATGTGATGACCCATTTACAAAAAATGTAGCCAAGCTTTGTGTTCCTTCAATTGCACACTACCAAAATTTACAGGAATGATGGTTGCACATTATTTTACAGTACGTGTACCTATAGTGTACTTACCTAAGAAAGTTCTGGGTAGTATAAGGTAACTACATGGTATAAGTTTAGGGGTAGGTTCAGGGTTAGTACCTAGTTATTACCCAGTTATTATATTTACATGTACATGGAAACAGGACTGTAAAATAAAGTGCTGCCGGGATGATTGATGCCATTATTCTGTGATTTGAATGATTTTTGGTAATGAAATGTTTTGCTCACTTCTTGCTTACGTTACAGACCCAGCTTATGCGGTTGCAGATACTGTCAATGGTTTGGGACAATTGCTGAAGGAAATCAATGCGTGCAATTCTTTTTATAATGTGGTTTTTCAAAGACAATACGACCCATTATCTGAAGGTAAGAGAACAGCAATAACAAAATATGATTGTTAAACGTAAACCAAGCTATAAAACATAAAGTACTTCATATTTCAGTAGCTACAATGACAATGTGTTATAAAGAACATGCATCTACTGTAGTACTCTTGCCCATACAGAATTGACAGACTTGATAGAACAGAGCACCTGCATCAACCTGGCAGACAGGCTCACATTAGATGAGTTCTTAGATCACAAGTGGTTCAAGCAGGGATGAAGGTCAGGTGTAGCTTTATTGAGAGTTCTGCTAAGTTCAGGTAAGAACCACCCCCTTCCGCTTTTAAGCTTTTCCTCTTTGAAGGTATGTTTTTTTTGGTCTAAACATTTTTAGAAGTAATAGTTGGTGTTTTACTAACTCGCATTTAATAATGCCTGAGAAGACAACTGCCTTATGATTACAGAATTAGAACCACACATTCGAACGCTTGGTGTGGACTGCAAGTATGATAATGTATTAATACTGTACCAGGCACATCCGAAACAGTCACAAACTTAGACAACGTAGAGTCAATGGGTGCGTTTATATTTGGCATTAACGTGCGATCTCGGTGATCCGAACAAGCAGATCAGATTTTCAGACAATCAGGACACAGCACGTTTACACTTGTCAAGTGGCTTCCACATCTGGATATCTGATCAAATTTCTATAGTTTCTTCACACAAGCTTTTGTACTTGAGCTGTGGCGGGTTTCACTCGCGCACACACACACACAACACATCATTTGTTTATTCATGTCACAGACACATAAAATAATCACATAAGTAGGCCGAAGTTACTATGATCAAAAGCGACCAGTTACATCATTCTCGTCTACCCAGGTGAAAAATAAGTTCACTAAAATACACTATATTTAAGTAGACTTAGTACACTTCCATATAATGTACTAAAAGTGTTCTATTTTCGCACACTAATTTTGTCCTTAATATACTAAAAAGCAGAATTTAGTAGTTGTTAAGATAAACTTAAGATCATCTAAGTGTACTCAACTGTGCTATTTTGAGACACCATGAAGTTGAACTAAAATGGGTAACACTTTACAATAAGGTGCTATTAGTTAACATTAGTAAATGCATTAGCTAACAATGAACAATTTCGTTTTTCAGCATTTATTAATCCTTGTTAATGTTAGTTCATGTCAATACAGCTATTCATGTTAGTTCATGGTGCATAATGTTAACAGTGACAACGTTTGATTTTAATAATGTATTTATAAATGCTGAAATTAACATGTAGTAATATTAATAAGTGCTGTAGAAGTATTGTTCGTTGTTAGTTCATGTTAGCTAATGCATTAAATAATTGTTAACAAATAGCACCTTATTGTAAAGTGTTACCCTTTTATAAATATACTTATGATTAATTTTAAGTATAATAGTAATATATTAAAATAATATACAAAATGTATTAACCCAGGTGACAAAAGTGCACTAAAATACACTTTATTTTAGTACATTTACGTATAATGTACTAAAAGTGTTCTATTTTCGCACACTAATTTGTCCTTAATATACTAAAAAGCAGAATTTAGTAGTTGTTAAGATAAACTTAAGATCATCTAAGTGTACTCAACTGTGCTATTTTGAGACACCATGAAGTTGAACTAAAATGTACTTTTAACATACTATCTCTGCATTTAAAAAATGTATTTAGTTACAACTTGAAGTACACTTAAAATTAATCATAAGTATATTTACAAATGTTTGAAGTATGATAGTAATATATTAAAATAATATACAAAATGTATTAACCCAGGTGAAAAAAATGCACTAAAATACACTTTATTTTAGTACATTTACGTATAATGTACTAAAAGTGCTCTATTTTCGCACACTAATTTGTCCTTAATATACTAAAAAGCAGTATTTAGTAGTTGTTAAGATAAACTTAAGATCATCTAAGTGTACTCAACTGTGCTATTTTGAGACACCATGAAGTTGAGCTAAAATGTACTTTTAACATACTATCTCTGCATTTAAAAAATGTNGCGTCTTAGAACTATCACGACTATGTTTCCCGAACAGCAGGCATCCACAAAAGCACCGCATTTATTGAGTTTTCTAATCGTCTGTTTGCGCAAGTATTATTATATTTGAAAACTATTATATTCAGTGGCTTCTCTTACTTTTCTTACTGATATTTAGTGCCAGTTTATTAGGAAGTGACGGTTGACTAGTTGGATGGAAACGGTGCTTATTCGCAAATTTTTATGCGGTATTCCAATTTTGCGCATAAGCTAAATTGGCAACTTTGGATGGAAACCCGGCTAGTGACAGGTTGTTGGAAAGCTGTTTTGTACTCATTTTATTCACAAGTTACCTGTCGTACGGTGCTGCTGCTTCCTGCCGGGAAAGAGAGACCTCGCGCTCCGGGGCAGCACTGGCGACATTTTCCCACTGAATGAAAGCTAAGGTTTATCCAAGAAGTCGCTAGATTTGTCGCTATGCGCTTCTTCTAAACAAAAGCCGCTGGAGGGCTCGTAAAAGTGATTAAATCAAAAGACAGACTTCCTAATTTAGAAACACTGTTTTGTGTGTGCACCTCCATGTGCGCGGGAGAGAGAAGCGCACGGCAGAATGAATATGGCGTAAACGCTGTTATGTGAAAATGTTTTCCTTGCCTGGGCCCCAAGCGGCATGGGCCCCTGGGCCGTGCCCATAATGCCATTGGATAATCCGGCCCTGTATGGCGTTATTATAATGACAAATGTCGCGAGCGCATTATTACAAGGCGAGAGCGCATTCTTGTCATACGAGCGCGCGAATCTCTCCGCTCGCACGCCGATTTCCTTTGCTCGTGCACAAAACTGGACGCGCGCTTTCAACTATACGCTGCTCTCTTATGAATTTTCTCTCCTCTCGCTCAGTGAGCGTGTGCGCACTCAAAATGCGTTCCGTGCGTCCACGAATCCTTTGGTACTCTTGCTCTCGAGAGGTCCTCCTGTGTGTTCCAGGCATTATAGGCTGTCAAAAGTAGTCAACCAATCAGGGATAGGCTTCCACGGCGGGCCAATGAAAATGCGACCTCTTAACTACAGTAGGCCTAATTGTTAAAAATGCTTGATGAAAGAGTTGTTTTTCGTGTTCTTTTCTACAAAAGTGTCATGTTAATGTGTAATTCTTGTAAAATAGTATATTGTAAATTGCTGAGTTTCATTCTTATAAAATCTTTTAATATATAAATCTTTTAATGAGTGGATTCTTGCGTGTGGGTAGGTGGGTGGATGGGGGGCACCATGAGGTCTTAATACGCCTCTGGATCCACCACGTTCTCAGGTAACAATTTTAATATATTTGATGCAACATTAATCAAATGTATATTAAATGAACGAAATTGTATATTATTAGCCCTGAACTTCTGGAACACTGAATGCAGAACACTTACATGCTGCTGAAAGCAATGCAAATAGGTATAGAATATTATATGATATTTCCAAATGCTCTGCATATGTATACCGTTACTATTATTTTAGAATAAAGCTAACTTAAGACACCAATCTAAATTGGTAATCATTTAGACTATTCGGTGCACCGATCTAAACTTCTGTGAACAGCCGAATAATACCGAACACCGAAATGGTTTTTGCATTTCTTCTATTTATTAAGTTTTTTCACTATTGCACAAACTGAATAGTCAAAATTTGCTTTTAAAAATTTGTCTTGCTTTTCAATAAAATACAATACAACTTAATATAAAATTGAGAAAAAAACATTAAACAATTAATAGCCTAATTCCTAAATGCTACTGTATACACACACATTAAGGCATCAATAGCTATAAATATATACTAGTTGATATTTAGGCTATGCAAAATGCATCTACAGACTGCTAGTTCTCTAATGACTGTTTTTGAGTGCGGGATGTACACTGTGTAACGTTGTATGTAAGAATATTGATCTTTAGAATAAACGTTCTAACTTAAATGACACCAAAATCTAACATTGTTCGGTAATCAATTTAGTACTATTTTGAGCAATATCTATGTTTAGTGTAGGACATGCATGAGGACCACATGAACTTGAGGGTGTTGGCCTGTTTTGTCTGAATAACATGGTAGTTAAACTGACGTTTATATGTAGCCTACAAAGCATCCTAATGCCCCGTTCATTTCTAATACACATTTGACTAATAATGTTGCATCAAATATATTAATATTGTTACCTGAGAACGTGGTGGATCCATCTTGCTTCGTTGAAAACGTCGAGTCACTTTCAACCAATAAGATGCCATGTAAGAGGTCGCGTTTTCATTGGCCCGCCGTGGAAGCCTATCCCTGATTGGTTGACTACTTTTGACAGCCTATAATGCCTGGAACACACAGGAGGACCTCTCGAGAGCAAGAGTACCAAAGGATTCGTGGACGCACGGCACGCATTTTGAGTGCGCACACGCTCACTGAGCGAGAGGAGAGAAAATTCATAAGAGAGCAGCGTATAATTGAAAGCGCGCGTCCAGTTTTGTGCACGAGCAAAGGAAATCGGCGTGCGAGCGGAGAGATTCGCGCGCTCGTATGACAAGAATGCGCTCTCGCCTTGTAATAATGCGCTCGCGACATTTGTCATTATAATAACGCCATAGCCCTGCATCTTCCCTACGCAGGCGAAAACTGTTTCTTGCAATAAACCGATGTGTACGGTTCTGTCTTGCGCTTACACTTTTGGCACGATTCTCTCACTAATTTGAGTTTGCAAGCGAGTTTACCTTCTTGTGACCAATCAAATGAGGTTCCTGATGACTCATCGTTTTCTCTTATCTGATTGGTTCAATAACGCGCCAGTCAAGCAGACATTAGACACTTTAATGCATGCACCCAGACGATCATAGATATCTCATTTGTACACGATTCTTTAAACATTAACCTGACTGACATGTGTTGAATTACTACTATATACCCTTACGAAAATTAAAAAATAATTGTTTAACCACAGTAAAACTGGGTTTGCCAATGGTAATCCTAACACCATGGTTGCTACTACAAAAACATGGTTAATTTCATAAGGATAGAAATTCTGTACATCATGAAAATGTGCTTAAACCATTGAACTGATGCTACAATCTATAATTAAAACTGTTAATTCCAAATGTATGAGAATTTACACTGTAATTTGAATTGTCTCTTAAGGATTTGATGATGGATGCTGTATTGGATAGGCTTCATTTGCGACTGTCCAACCTGCTTAGTCCACAACCAATTGATTAAGACTTATTGGAGTTTAGGTTTTCCCAGGATTTAGCATACTATGCATATTAGCTATGCACATTTTATAAATTTCCTGCATAAATAGTTTAAAAATATAAAAACGTGTTGAGAATTTGAGTCACCCAAATCTCAGCTATTTGCAGTAAATTATGGCTTCTGGTGATGTTGGGAAGAAGCACTGCATAAACGCGAGACCTAGAAACTTGGTATTAACTGTTTTAATTGTAGATTGTATAATTATAGTTCATGGTTTAAGCAGATTTACATGATGTATAGAATTTATAGCACTGATAATTCAATACATTTTAAACAAGATTTTCTTTCCAAGACACCAGCTAAGAATTCAGTATCAACACATGTCAATAAGCTAAATGATTAAAGAATCGTATATATTAAGTATTAGATATCTATGATCGTCTGGGTGCATGCATTAAAGTGTCTGATGTCTGCTTGATTGGCGCGTTATTGAACCAATCAGATAAGAGAAAACGATGAGTCATCAGGAACCTCATTTGATTGGTCACAAGAAGGTAGCCCTGCCTCCCCTTCACGCTTGCAAACTCAATTTAGTGAGAGAATCGTGCCAAAAGTGTAAGCGCGAGACGGAACCGTAAACATCGGTTTATTGCAAGAAACAGTTTTCGCCTGCGTAGGCAAGACGTTTGGAACAGATTTATTTTACATACACAAAGACAGGTTTTGCGCGATGAATCCGTTTTGCAGTTCATAACACCATTGTTTTTCCACGCACACATCTGTTTACAGACTCGCAATGCTTTTGGCCGTATTTCAGCGCAAAAAACGTGCCAAAGGTGTAAGCGTGGAAAAACGGAGGTCAGAAGAATACAGATCATAATTATTTGACGTAATATGAAGTTGCCATTTCACAACACATGAATTACGCTTACGAAAAAAGATACAATGCTGCAAAACTTGTTTTCATTCTTTTCGATTTACACCTTTACAAAACTTTTTTGCGAATGCAAATTTATTTTACGCTTGCAATGTCACGTACGCTTTTACAAATGTTATCCTGCGCATGCAAATCTTTTTGGCACGTTTTAACTTCATAGAGACACGTCTGACTTTAAAACTGCGTACCTCGCGCTGCACAGAGAGACACGTGTGACTTTCAAACTGCGCACCTCGTGCAGTACGGAGAGACACGTGTGACTTTAAAACTGCGCATCTCGTGCTGCACGAAGAGACGCATTCACGGTGAACCACGTCTGACATTTGAAACTGCGCATCTTATGCTGCACGGAGAGACGCATCTAAAACGGTAATTTTAAAAGGGAAGAAGACGCGCTTGATTTGTAACTGCGCAGCTCGAAAGTGACGTCACAGACCAACTAATCGATAATGAAATTCCTTGACAACGAATTTCATTATCGATTATTATCGATTTTATCGATTAGTTGTTGCAGCCCTAGTTCCTAGTTGTCAGTGTAATTGCTATTGCCTAGATAAATATTTTTATTTGTGTATATCGCTGCATACTTTCACCAACGTATGTGTGGGAATCACTTCTGTGTTGTGACGACGGAACTGTCCCGGTAAAGTTTGGTGTAAAACAATCCAGCTCCCTGGCCTGAGCCTGTTATATAACACATACAAATAGTTGTACTTTAATACAACATGAGTAGTTAGTACCTTGAACACAATAACTTTGACTGTAGTCTTTTGATATTTTGATAATAACTTGATGACGCTTTCTCATGTCTCGTCGTAAATTCTTCATCGCTAAGCGGCGCGAGACCAAGTAATTAGTGTAGCATACAGCCCCATCTGCTGGTGTAAATAATCACTACATGGTTGCTCTGATACTCTGCGGGATATGTTGATTGGGCTTTTTCAGTGTATTTTCTCGTTGTTTTGGACGTGCTGTAAAACGAAAACATGATGACATCTTTGTCTTGTGTCAGCTGCCGTAGGGCTTCGAAAGGGAGGGTTGGAGTGAGCCGTTGTTTGCAATTCATGACCTCACCGCTAGATGCCGCTAAATATCTCAAACTACACCTTTAATACTTATTAAAAAAGAAAATATTCCATGTATCAGGAAATATATTGAGGGTACTAAAGACAGCATTGTTTGGTTATACTACAGCATCTGTTTATTGTTATGGTCTAGACGCTGCTGCTGACTGTCATTGACGTGATGAAGTTGGAAAAGCTTGAGTTCGGAGGCATCCAGGGGAAATCTCTCAGTCAGCAGGTCCAGTGGTTACATGAGGAATTCTTGGAGACCTATAAAATATTCTCAGAGAAGACATATGACTGTCTTGATGTTAGTAATGTGGTAAGTAAAAACTTCTCAAAATCACAACAAAAAACAAAGGGTTGATGATCCTTTAAGAAAACGTGTTTCTTTGTAGGAGTTCGAGGCCGATTTCATGAAGTTCCAGAACAAGGTCGATGATGCTGACTGGCGCTTGGGTGCAATCTTTTGTCGTGATTTTGATGATGCTTCTGATTTGGAGCATGCATTCAAGGTGAGTGATGCAGTAGCTGTCGAAATAGAATTATGTTCCAAAAGCCTTTTTTGGTGTGGAGCTGCACTCATTTTCCAAGTAATAACAAAGACTTTAGATGCTGTACGAATTGAATGCTGGTTTTATGTTCTTAATAAGTTATACTGTAGGTATCTGCACATTATCCAGTACCAACCAGGAATGCAGCCAAATTGTTAAACTGGAAAGCACATCTCCCAAGATTTATGATCTTTAACATAGTTTAGATGGAATTCTACATTTTAAAAATATTTGATGTATATAATATTTTTGTAGTCAGTTGTACTTGATACATTTTTGCATCACTGGTCTTTTTGCATACTGTACAGTACCTTGCAATTTATGTAGTAAACCAGTAAAGTAAGTTCGCCAAAAGTGAAAATGATAATTTTACTCTCATGACATCCCAAATGTACAGTATATGACTTTTCAGCAGAACACAAAGATTTCTATTAAAATATTTCTGACTTTATGTACACACAACCTCCTGAACACGTGTGGGGGGAGGGGGGTTGGTGGGAACTAAAGCACGAGCACACAATACATCATCGCATTATCCCTGCATAACTGTTGATTCACTATAAGTTTGTGTTGTTTACCTTATGCACGTACGCACCGATTGCCAACAAAACACAGCTGAACTTTGCGAACGAAGGAGTAAAGTTAAAAAAAGCAGAAGCTAAAACACACAGCTCCATTTCTTTTATTAATGAAAAAAGTACATCATGTCACCTTGCAGATGCCGAACAATTCATCCACAGTCCTGTACTTGCATACTACCAAATAACAGCTGCGAGGCATTATATAATCTTTCTTTGAAGAGCTGATTCGCGTTTATTAACCAATGACATTTAAGGAAATCTCGACTCATCCTAAAATGCTTAATCCAACCAGTGTCACTGTAACGTATTTTAAAACACATCGTATGTACAGTAGGACAGTGTTAATTTTGACAGCAAATTTTGATTTAGTTTTAATCATAGTCTTTTGACGAAAATGCAATTTAGTTTTAGTCACATTTTAGTCATCCCCATCATTGTAGTTTTAGTCTAGTTTTAGTCGACGAAATATGAAAAACAATTTAGTCGAATAAATATACATTGTATTTAGTCTACTAAAATCTAAGGTTTAAATCATTTACTTGGCGTAATTAAATGATCCATACAAAGATTCAACTGTTTTGACATAATTTTCTACACCTTAGAATGAAATTAAACCAGGTCATTACCTTTATTTTTCAGAAACGTTCAGTAACTAGATTTGCATTGTTGGAACACAGAATATTAGACCATGAACGACATGTTCCAGTTCATTCAATCCCATTTGACTCAATTGACTCGTTAAGTAGGGCGTGTTCATTCAACCAATGAAACGCTCTGACAGGGCTCACACTCAAAGGCTATTGGCTCATGGCATGCCTCTTTGAAGAAAGAGCTGCACTGTCTTTGCTTGAGACGGCAATGAATGAGAAATAGCTTTCATATAAATTGTATTACATTTCTTTAGTCATGCAAACATGTTACATATTTGGTTGGAATGTACAGTTTGACTCACTTCATCACTTCTATAATCAGTAGAGGACAGCGCTGGTTTCTTTTGGCTGACTTTATGTTGCATTTCACGTTATGCAGCAGCTCGTGTTAAGTTAACATTGGCATATAAAAACGTTTGAGCTTGCCTTCGTAATGTATTTCTGGGTGACTCGCCTGCAGTCGCGCTTCAAGTTTGCGGCATTTTACCGGCGATCGTGAAGGAAAATAGACGCTTTGTAAACCGTGTGGAGACACAGAATATACTGTATGTCTGTGTTCTCTTTCATCATCTTGTTTCGAGATCCACCTATGGGAAGGGCATCCGTACCTGACCTCTGCAGAAGCATCTAATTGCACCAAGTCTGGCTAGACAGACAGAAGCGCGCAGCCAATGCCAGGTAAGGCCCCACCCCCTTACCTGAGCGAATATAAGGTCTGCTTGCGCTGCTGTTCCTCAGTTGTCATTCGCTTCTCGCGATCTCTGCTTTAACACAGTTCGGTTGGATTTTTCGCTGCTCACTGTGTGTCTTCAGGAGGACATATCGTCTGATCAGCCTCCGCTAGACGTGACAGTCGTCTATTCAGCCAGGTTAGCTGTGTTTTTTTTTCTAGGCATCCTGAGCCGCCCACGCTCATGCTTTTTTCACCTGCTCCCCCTTTACTTTCCACGGCTGCCCGCCACGGATATTAACGAGTTTTTCGCTCTCTAAATCTGCCACTGCTCCCGGGACCAGCTCATCACGGGCCTGCCCGGCCGCGTGCGGGGCTCTCATCGCAGCTAAGGACTCTCACGAGTTCTGCGTGGTCTGCTTGGGCCTCAAGCATGCGGAAGAGGCTTTGGAGAACCCGGAGCATTGCAGCCATTGCCTTGTGCTGCCGAAAAAGCTCCTGCGGCGTCGACTCAAAGTTGCCGCTACCCAGTGTATCGAGCTCGGCCTTTCTGACTCGGATGGGGGACACGGTGACGGCGACGCACCTCCGGGGGCCTCCCGGGGCGTGACGTCGCTTCATTGGGCTGACCTGCCTAATCCTGCGTTCCCCGAAGAGGATATCTTCGCGGGCAACCTCCCGTTCGCCGATGAACCGGCTGGTTCCGGCGATGAAGACGACGCGGGCCTTCTTGGGGTCTCAGAGGACGAGGAGCCCATCCCACTCTCTGGTTTTTACCAGGCTAACCCCCCCGCGGCCTTACCCCAGTCCATCCTCCTGGACGTGTGCGAACGAGCGGCCGCTCACCTTAACATTCCGTGGCCGGCTCCGCAGAGCGCCACCGACCAGGAGAGGGATGTGTATGATGGGAAAGTGCTGGGTCCCCCGCCCGGCCCGAGGAAACAACTCTTCCCTGTCCTGCCAGCGTGCGCGAAGCACGTGAGGCACTACTGGAGCGACCCGCTGAACCTCAAACACGGTCTCGCGGGTCTGGAGGTGAAAGACATGGCGGCTCTCGGCTTGGGTGATCCCCCCGCTGTCGAGCCGTCGATCACCAGGCATCTCAACCCCGTCCAGGGCGGGCTGCTCACCCCTCCGAAGCCGGTCTTGCCGGGCAAAATGGACCGTTTTTCTGCCTCTGTTCATCAGGCCGCTTATAAATCCTCGGCCTTGGCTGTCAGGGCTCTCAATGTTTCGTCCCTGCTTTCCGCTTACCAGGCAGAAATTTTGGAGGATTTGGGGCAGCAGCTGGACAAAGGATCCCCCTCGCCAACCTTGTGGAAGGAGATCCTTACGGTCAATGACCTCGTCCTCCGCAATGCTCGGCAGGCTGTCCAAGCTTGCGGGCACTCCATGGCGCTTTCTGTAGTGGGGGAGCGTGCTCTCTGGCTGAACCTGTCGGGACTCCCTGACAGCGAGAAGAGGCGCGTTGCGGGCGCTCCGGTCGAGCCTGGCCAGGCTCTCTTCGGTCCCGCCGTGGCTTTGATGCAGCAACGGTGCGACGACAAAAAGAAAGAGGACGAGGCTTTCAAGTTGTGCCTCCCTAAGAAAGCTGCTCCGCGTCAGTTGCCCACTGCGAGTTTGCCTAACCCCCCGTCACGGTGCGAAACCCGCATCATAGCAGGGAGAAACCGCGCAACAAACCCCCTCCACGGCAGAGTAACCCACCCTCTGCTAAACCCTGGGGAAGAACGTCTCCCGCCGCGGCTGGGAAACCCCCCAACCCAACCCCGACCGACTCTAAACGCAAGCGGCTGGCCTGATGTCCGACCATTGGGGACAGAGAGTCCTCGTTTACGAGCCACAAGCCCATCGGACTCTCCTTCTGTCCCAGAGCCCCTGTCCAAAAGACGGAGGTTTTCTCGCGGAGGGGCCGGCCAGGGTTCCCAGCCCGTGCGTTCAGTGGCCGCTGTGTTTCCTCCCCCCACGTTCAGGGGGTCGGTTGCGAGGGAATGTGGTCAAACAGTGTCACCACACAGCACACACATTGTTCCCCTCACCCAACTAATAAAGGCTTCGGCCCCGGTGTTCCCCAACACCAAACACACAAAAAACACAATGAAACAAACGAATCTATTGAATTCGTTTCAGGGAGAGTACGTCTCTCTGCAGAGAGAGAACATCTTTCTACATCCACGCATGCCGCCCCTAGTGTGTCCGCTAGATGGCGCCATTGCATCGCAAAGGAGCCAACAGAGCGTATGCGAGGATTTCGGTGCTTCACTGGCCCCGGTGGGGACGCTCGCGATTTACGAGTCCGCCTGGCAGACTGTTGCGCCTCCAGAGTGGGTGATGCGAACAATTATGCAGGGTTACAGACTGCAGTTTGTAATGAAACCCCCGCTTTTCAACGGCGTTCTCTCTTCTGGAGGAGAGCTCCGCTCATATTCTGAAAGACGAAATCTCTTCTCTCTTAATGAAGGGAGCGATTCAGGTGGTACCTCCCAGCCTGATAAGTCAAGGGTTTTATTCCCGTTATTTCCTGGTCCCAAAGAAGGACGGCTCTCTCCGCCCCATCTTGGACCTCCGAATGTTGAACAAACATTTGAGGAAATACAATTTCAGAATGTTAAACCACGGCACTCTGGCCCGCGCCATAAAACAGAACGACTGGTTCACGTCGGTCGATCTCAAGGATGCTTTTTTCCACATAAGCATTTATCCGCCACACAGGAAGTTTCTTCGTTTCGCCTATCTAGGCATATGTTACGAATTCACTGTTCTTCCTTTCGGGCTCTCACTCAGCCCTCAGACTTTTTGTCTGTGTACGGAGGCGAGCTTGGCTCCCCTGAGAATGTCAGGTCTGCGGATTTTGACATACATAGACGATTGGCTCATCGTGGCCGAATCGGAAGAGAAAGTGCTGCGGGACACCTGCAGCGTGCTTACACACATCACATCTCTCGGGTTCAGGGTGAATGTGACCAAAAGCAATTTTACACCCAGCCAGAGTGTGATTTTCCTGGGCTTGGAGCTGAGCTCGGTCTCCATGCGAGCGCGTCTCTCCCAGGAGCGCGTCCTCTCTCTAATGAGCTGCGTGTCGCAGTTCAGAGAGGGGGCGAGAGTGCAGTATCGCACATGCCTCAGATTGCAGGGTCTTATGGCTTCAGCTATCCAAGTTTTGCCGCTGGGACTTCTGCGAATGAGAGCATTCATGAAATGGGTTTTGTCACTACATTTCAGCCCGGTACGCGATCTCTGCCGCTCTGTGACAGTGACGCGCGCCTGCACGGCAGCTCTTCGCCACTGGAGAGACGCGGACTTTTACGCACAGGGGACCCGTTTGGGAACGGTAGTGATGCGGAAAGTTGTGACGACAGATGCGTCCCTAACAGGCTGGGGTGCCACCCAGGAGGGCAGAGTGGTGAACGGTGTGTGGCCGAGCATACTACGTTCAGCACACATAAATTATTTAGAGCTCCTGACCATATGGAAAGCTCTGAATTATTTTCTGCCTCGCCTGCTAGGACATCATGTGCTCGTACGCTGCGACAATACCACAGCAGTCGCGTATATCAATCGGCAGGGCGGCTTACGCTCACCGAAACTTCACGCTCTAGCTCACAAGCTTTTGGTGTGGAGCGGGCGGTTTTTCCTGTCGTTACGCGCGACTCATGTTCCAGGTATTCTGAACAGAGGTGCGGACCTTCTGTCGAGGGGGAACCCACTCTACGGAGATTGGCGCCTCCACCCTCAGATAGTGGGCATGATATGGAGAAGATTCGGACAGGCAACCGTAGATCTATTCGCCTCGCGCGAAAACAACCATTGTCCTATGTTCTTCTCGCTAAAGGACTCGGATGCGCCCCTCGGGGTGGACGCACTGGCCCACCCATGGCCCAAGCTGCTGCTGTATGCTTTTCCTCCTCTGTGCCTGATAATTCCCACACTGGCCAGAGTGAGAGAGAAGGGCCTGTCTCTCCTTCTAATAGCTCCCAGGTGGCCCAAAGCACCGTGGCTGGCAGAGATAATCCCTCTGTTATACGCCCAGCCGTGGCGCCTCCCCCTCCGCACAGACCTATTGTCTCAGGCGAACGGGGAAATTTATCACCCACACCCGGACAGGGTGGCTCTCTGGGTCTGGCCCGTGAGAAGTCAAACTTAAACGCGCTGGGGCTTCACCCGCGTGTGGTTGCCACTATACAAAATGCCAGGGCCGTTTCTACACGGTCCTTGTATGGTTGTAAGTGGCAAGTGTTTGAAGAGTGGTGTGATGGGCGCAGTCTCACATCATATCAGTGCTCAGTTCCTGATATTTTGTGTTTCTTACAGGACCTTATGGTATATGGTATAACTTATGGTAATATTTTCGTCTCGTTTTTATTAGTTGACGAAAATGTCAGTATATTTTTATTACAGTTTTCGTTATCATGCATTCATTTTTATTTAGTTTTCGTCTCGTTTTCGTCAGTGAAAACATGTCGTTAACAAATACTTTTCTTCGTAATTTTTGTCAACGAAATTAACACTGCAGTAGGACAACATTTTGTCAAAGTTAGCATCATTGTTTGTTGTGACATTGTATAAAGTTTTGTTAAAACTTCACTATTTCCTCTAAAAAGTAGTTTTGGATGTAGTTGGTGGAAAACATTTTTTTTTTGAACTCCACTTTATGAATTACAATGCACAGAATATTTCAAAGAGACTCTGCTTGGCAGGTTTTGGACATGTTTGGCAGTCTGTTGGAACGACCCCTGATAGCAGCCAAAGCTCAGTCAAGATATCCGATACTGATCACAATGTTTGACAATGAACTGGAATGTTGCAGAAGACTCTTCAAAAGCCAGATACAGATGGAGGAATCCCAGGGTGAGGTCTTCATCTTTATTACCAATAAATAACATCCTCAATGCTTTAGTGAAAGTACAGCCTGCCACGTTTGTTATTCATTTAAGTTTTTATTTGAGTATATCTTCACTGTTGGCTGGTTATTGATCTTCCAGGTTATATGCCCATCTCAAAGAACATGCCTGCTGTTGCTGGAGGCCTGAAATTCGTCCAGCAATTGCAGGAACGCATACAGAATCCTTATAATAACTTCCGATTCATCAATCACCCGTAAATATTTTATGATTCTTTGAGTTTGCATAGAGGCTTGATCGAAAAGCACTGGACAATGTAGTTTTATAACTGTTTTATTTGTGTTTTAATAGATGTATGGAGTCTGTGGATGGAAAGGAAATGATCCAGAAATACAATGAGTTGGTGCAGCTACTTAAACGGTCAGTTGAATCTGTCTGCAAATATTGCCGTTTTATCCCAAATGTCTGTTTTTTTCTGGAAAACATTTTTCAACAAATGTTTTAGGTAAACCATCACTTTAAATGATATTTGATCTTGCTCCTTGCTACTTATCAAGTTTATTTTGTAATGTGTCTATCCCAGTTGATAACTTTAATCCCAGTTGAACAGTTTTGTCAATATATAGACCACTTTGATATACCTAATAACAGAGCTTCTTTATTGTTTGTCCTATATTATTCTGCTGCAGGCATGAAGAGCAGGGTGTATCAGATAGATAGGGTGAAATTGACTGGGGGACCTTCACCCCCCCACATGTATTAAACAGATAAACATGATATATTTGCTCATTTAAGAAGCTAGCCTCTGTATTGTAGATTATTACCTCACGGTCTCATTTTCTCCAATTATATGTAATCCGCCTATAGTGTTGCATGAACAATAGCTCAGTAAGTGTAGCTAATAAAATAACACGACCATGGAATGTTGCATGTGCTGTGTATGTGTCACCGAGAATGCATGTTTCCGTAAACAAATTGCATGCATTTTCCCATCATATGAGAAATAAATAAAATGTTTCCCAAGAAGCCAGACTTGCATTCTCTCCAGTCAGAAATTAAGCCCCCTTGTTAGATGATGGTAATCACTGGTGTTGCAAAAACGCAATCTACATTGAATAGCCAAGTTGAATAGTGCCAAATTGTGATGGATTATTTATTTAAACACAAATTTCATCAAACATCACAAGTAACATCAATATTTCTCTCCCTGCTGTTATGACCAGATACTCATCTAAACTGTGTGATGTCTGGACTCAGTCTGTAACTGAGAAGTCACAATATGATCTCCAGAAGCCATTGATATCCCGGGACTCTAGTACAAGACTCGTCTCTGTCAACTTCAGCCCGCAGGTCAGGCTGCTTTGCTTTTTTTATAAATGTTTGTGTTATTTTTATTATCTACGGGCCAGCTTCAGTATCAAATGTAACTCTCGTTTTGTCCTCTAGCTGGTGTCACTGCTGCGAGAGGTGAAATATCTGGAGGCTAGACAGGCGGAGGTCATACCAGATACGGCTGCTGACATTTATTCCAACAGGGAGCTGCTGTGGCAGTATGTGGCCAATCTGGAACTAACAGCCAACTGGTACAACAAAATAATGGGCACTGTGCTTGAGGTTGAGCTTCCACTGATCCAGGACCAGCTGAGAGATATTGATGCCAAGCTCAAAGAGGCTGAGGAGAGCCTCTGCTGGACGAGCCAAGGTACATCATTTGTGTAGAATATCTGTTGAAAAATAAATGAAAATTCTGTCATCATTCGATCGTGTCTGTATGGCATTCTTTCTTGTGCAGAACACAAAAGAAGAGATTTTGAAGAATGTTGGGAACCGAACAACGATGGCACCCATTGACTTGCATTGGTTTTGTGTCCATACAATAGAAGTGAATGGGTACTGCCATTGTTTGGTTACCAACATTCTTTAAAATATCTTCTTTTGTGTTCTACAGAAGAAGTCATAAAAAGTCAAAAGTCATACAGGTTTAAAAAAACATGAATTTTCATTTTTGGGTGATCTATTCCTTTAATCCTGTATGAAAATCCATTATTGACCGTTTCATCGGACGCACGCACCTCTGACCCCCAGTTAACTTCCGGTTTGTGCTTGGCTAATGTCTAATAATATAACTATTTATATTTAGTTTAATTTATGTTAATATTAATTTGTTTTATTATTTTACTTTACAATAAATGTATTAAATAAACGATTTGTTGAATTTTGTTGTATGTTCATTTTATTAAATAAACAATTTGTCGAATGGGTCCTGTAGTTCGGTCGCATTTAAACAAACCGTATGGTACATTGATTGACATCTAGTGGTTGAGCTTGGTATCGGAGTCTAAATTCAAAATATTGGAGAGACAAGTTTCTTTTGATTGTTATCAGAAATAATCTAAAGGCACTCTATTGTTTGTGAATGTGTACCTGAAGTTCAGTTGGGGTCACAAAAGTGCGTATGCGCAGTAACGTTTGTTTATGTTGTTAAGATGAAACCGTCTATCTGTGAGTGTGTTCTTTAGCACAAGTCATACAAACACATTTAATGTGGTATCAGGAATTTGGGAATACATCCAGGATGTACGTGAGACGGTGTATGACTTGGAACAACGTCTACAGAGGACTAAAAACAACGTGGAGGAGATACACACCATCATGAAGAGCTGGGCTACCCCCATCTTTGAAAGGAAAGAGGGAAAGAAGGACGCTCTCTTAAACCTGGATGACAAAACTGAGCGCTTGGAAAGAACGTATGGCCAGATCCGTGCCTCAGGAGCAAAGATTCACATGTTACTGAAAGTATGCAATGATAAAGCCATTGGGAATTCCAACATAACATTACAAATGACCAAATAACGCTTGTCATGAATTGATCATAATTGTGTCTTTTAGGAAAACTTGTCACTTTTCAAAGCTGACTCTTCATCTGCACAATGGTGTTCTTATGTGGATTACGTTGATGAAATGCTAATCGATGGTTACTTCAGTGGTATTGAGAGCTCCCTCAAATTCTTTTTGGAAAACACAGGTGTGCTTTCTCATTTTTTTAAGTTTTTGTTGCATTGCAAATGGATTTTCTGCACTAAAACACTAATATCTATCTCCTGATACAGACCAGAGGCCTGGGTTAGCCCCACTCTTTGAAGTCCAGCTACATCTGCAGGTTCCTGAGATTGTATTTCATCCGTCTTTGGAACATAGTGCCTTAGAAGGCTTTTATGAGCTGGTGGAAAGTCTCATCAACAATGTTTTTACAATCTCCGCTCTTGTGCCACGATTATCTGAACACAGGGGTTTCCAACACTACCAGGTACTGAGAGATGTCACTATATCTGAGTTTAGCTTTGACAAACATGATATTATGATATAAAACAGTAGCAAAAGACTCATCTGTCAACTTAAAGGGATAGTTCACCCCAAAATGTCTTTTCATCATTTACTCACACTCAGATTGTTACAAACTTGTATAAATGTAGATAGGAAGATATTTGGAAGAGTGTCAGTAACAGATCTCATCCACCATTTACTGCCATAGTAGGGAAAATAAATACAACAGGAGTCAATGGGGGATGAGATCTGTTTGGTTACTAACATTCTTCCAGATAACTTCCTTTTTATTTAGCAGAACAAAGACTGTAAGACTGCATGTTAAAGTGATATCTGTGATTATTTATTCACCTTTATGTCATGCAAAATATATATGTATATGACTTTTTCTTCTGTGTAACACAAAAGTAGATATGTTCAGAAATGTCTTAATGGTTTTGTGTTCATACAATAGAAGTCAATGGGGATCAGTGTTGTTTGGCTTTGGCTACCAATATATCTTCTTTCAAGTCATGTTGAAAGTCATTCTGTAGAATACTTATTAAAAGTGGAAATATCTATAGAAAAATATTTTGTACCATTAGGCTGATATGGAGGACATGACTGACTTGGCAGACATGAGGCAGCTTCTCATGGAGCGAATGCAAAGAATTATTCGAAGGTGCTGTGAGTACCGTGACACCTTTGAGCACTACGCCTACCTCTACGTGGATGACAGAAAGGAGTTCATGCGTCAGTTCTTGCTCTATGGTCACGTTGTTACGAATGAAGAGTTAGAGGCCAACGCAGAACACAGGGTTCCAGAAACCCCCCCGACTCTTGACCAGTTCCGGGAGCAGGTGGATTTGTACGAAAGCTTGTATAAGGAAGTGCTACAGCTGGAGCCCGTGCATGTGTTTGAGGGCTGGATGAGGGTTGATGCACGAGCTTTTAAAAATGCCCTGCTCAATATCATCAAGAAGTGGAGCCTGATGTTCAAACAGCACCTTATTGATCATGTAACACACAGGTATATGACCTCTATATGTACATGTAACAACTCTATGGCTCTGTAATGATGTCAAAATATAGATTGTCCCAAACAGCCCAACACAGCAACATTGGCACAACCAATAACAAGTTTTGGGTGGGACTATTTTTTTAAAAACCTGTTTGAAAGTATGCTTTCTGCAACCCAGTTTGGTAATATAAATTATAATTATAGACACTCTTCATTTTACTTGAAAACACTGGTCTGATCTGTTCTTGTAGTCTGTCTGACCTGGAGGACTTTATCGGACTGACTGAGAGTGGGCTCGGTAAGAAAGTGGAGGAGGGTGACTACAATGGTTTGGTGGAGATCATGGGTAACCTGATGGCGGTAAAAGAACGACAGAGCACTACAGATGATATGTTCGAGCCTCTGAAGCACACCATTGATCTGCTAAAGACATATCAGCAGGAACTACCAGATGCAGTTTACAAACAGCTGGAGGTAAGTGTTTGCATTCAGTGTAAAGCATGTGTGCACCCATTGCCAACAAAACACAGACATATAGTTTCACTTACAGCGTGCGGTTCATGTCTGGCATCTTTTAGCACTGGGACCGCACCATCTATCAGTTTCATACGATCTCCAAATCCAGCGTTGTATGCACCATTTATATAACATCCATAACTAAAATGCCATGAACAAACAAACACACCTCTCACTATCGCAAGAGTAACGAGCTGCAGCTGCAGGCCAGGTTTTATAGGGATTTGTATTCGTTTTAATTAGAGATGCACTGATTGCAATTTTCTTTGCCGATTCCGATTTTATTACAAGTGAAACCTGCCGATTCCGATTTTTGCCGACTCCGATTTTCTATCCACAAACTATAATTGACAGTATACTGTATATAAAACCATATGAACTTTTCTTCAATGCAGATTTTTTTTATTTTCATTGAATAAATGATTGAACATTACAATTTCCCCAAATTTCCCTAAATGCAGTTCTCCAAGCTGCATTAAATTACAGAATTTACGTTTGTTTAACACCGAATGAACGACTTCAACATGAGTTTAGCATGTGTCAGAGTTTAGCATGATGCTAATAGTATCACTGTTAGCATACATACCCCATGTAGACGGAGCAGCGAGAGATGAACTACAGTGCACCTTTTTGTCTGTACAGTACATGATGCATGTGCACACGCGTGCAGTGAGCGGATATGAGAGTTGCGCGTCAGTCAGCAGAGACTCGCGGTCCGGTGGACCCACATGCGAGTATAAACGAGCCGTGAAAGACAGGCTGTGCACGCGCACGTTTACATGTTTACTTGCGGCTTTGAGTGTACTGACGGCTGTGACGTTCTTGCCCGCATCACGGGCAACAGAAGATCGGCATGGATTCCGGTCTCTGGCCGGTCAATCGGTGCACCTCTAGTTTTAATGGAAACTATAATGGTGTGTACTGGTATGTGATGGATTCTATTTGTGGAATAATGCCCAAAACACACTACAAAAAGGAATTTTGTTATGGTTTTAATGGAAAAAGCTATTGGATTGTAAGGGTATTCTAATGGAAACCATTAGAATTTCTGTGATGGTCTCTATTAAGTTTTTTCAGCAGGTAATAGTTTCCATTACTATACCATTATGAATCATTAGCTTTTACCATTAAAACCATTACAAAATTACTTTTTGTAGTGTTTTGGGCATTATTCCATCATGTTCTGTTGGTATTGCTAGATAACATCCTAACAATAGAATCCATCAGAAACCGCTAGACACCATTATAGTTTACATTAAATCCAATACAGTTCCCATTTAACCATTAAATGTTGTTTCTGTTGTGTTTTGGGCAGGGTTCTATTGTTTTTTTTTCAGGATGTCACAGTTATTCTAGCCAGCTAGGAGGTTTGAGGAAAAGGAAAATTTTCTTTTTAGCCAAAATCTGATTGGACAGAAATCTGCGTAGTGCAGGACCATCAATAGTGCATCAATATTATTGGCCCGTTTAACAGAAAAATAAATATTGTACATTTTAAATACACATATGTAAATTGTCATTATATTTGATCATCTTATTGCCACAGTGAACATTATTTTTTATGGAATATGGCCGTGATTATTAAAAACGACTTTTCCCTGCGGGGCATTATTATTTTTTTGCCCTCATAATCTTTCATCAAAAACATTAACCTGCAAAGATCAGGCTTCCCGATTTCCAACGATTCAATAAATTTTCAAAAGATGAAATTGAGCCCCGTCCTATATTTTACCTTATTCCAGAAGACAATATATGTTACAAGTCCAAAGAAAACACCACTATAACTTTTGTTTCATGATGACTTTAAAGCTTTGGTAGCACAATTTTTACAAATGTAACAACATGTTTTAAAACTATTAGTCTATGTACTGTCCAGATTGTCAGATGAAGCATCTTTGTTTGGGTTTGACACACAGGAGCTGCCAGAGAAATGGGACAGTGTGAAAAAGCAGGCTGTGATGGTAAAGCAGCAAGTTGCCCCACTTCAGGCCAACGAGGTGGCAAACCTGCGCAGAAAATGTGCCACGTTCGACTTGGAGCAACATACCTTCAGGGAGCAGTTCCGCAAGAAAGGCTTTTTCAGGTACAGTGCATGATGGAGCATAGAGAAATATCTCATGTTAGTATTATAATGTTGTGAAAGTGTCACAGCAGTGATGGATAACCGTAATCAAGACCGTTATTCAGTCAGTAAGTCAATTTCCTGCCGAACATTTGTCTTGTGTTGTCTCAACTCGTGAAATCTTTTCAGATTTGATTGTGTAAATCCACATCAGATGCTGGACACCTCTCATAACCAAATTCTGGAGATGGAAGCTACAATGGCTGAGCTTATCGAGTCAGCCAAACTTTTCGACATCAACGTACCAGACTATAGACAGCTCAAGCAGTGTCGAAAAGAGCTGCCTGTTCTCAAGGAATTGTGGGATATGATTTTAGCAGTACAATCCAGTTTAAATGCATGGGAGACCACTCCGTGGCGAGAGATAAATGTGGATGAAATGGAGCTGGAGTGCAAACGTTTCTCTAAAGAACTTCGCACACTTGATAAAGAGGCGCGTTCATGGGACGCCTTCACAGGGCTGGATAGTACCGTAAAGAACACACTTACTTCCCTACGGGCGGTTGCAGAACTTCAAAATCCAGCCATCCGTCCACGCCATTGGCAGCAGCTGATGAATGCCACCGGAGTGCGCTTCACCATGGACCAAGACACCACGCTGGCTGACCTACTTCGCCTCAACTTGCATCACTTTGAAGATGAGGTCAGGGGCATCGTTGACCGGGCGGTGAAGGAGATGGGCATGGAGAAGGTGCTAAATGAGCTGGACGCTACCTGGTCAAGTATGGCATTTGGCTATGAGGCACATCCACGCACCAACGTTCCTCTGTTGAAGTCAGATGAGGAACTTATTGAAACGCTGGAGGACAACCAGGTGCAGCTACAAAACCTCATGTCGTCCAAATACATCGCGTTCTTCCTGGAGGAGGTATCCACGTGGCAGAGAAAGCTCTCGGTGGCTGATTCAGTAATCTCTATCTGGTTCGAAGTGCAGAGGACCTGGTCACACCTGGAGAGCATCTTTATAGGTTCTGCGGACATTCGCTCACAGCTACCAGAGGTCAGCTATGCTAATGCTAACAGAACGATCAATATGCAATGGATTTTGTTCTTACCAAATGTGGAATTTAAAGTGCAGATAATAAAATGTAAAACAAAAGCACAAAATGTAATACAAACATTTGAGATAAATTAATGTTTCAATGTGTATTGATGGAGAACTAAGAGTAAAGCAGGATCTCAAAGATTTGTTAAGCATCTTGTCCTGCCCTCTGGCAGAATATTCATAGAGCTAGATGAGAGATAAAAATGTCCATCTTATGCTTTTGGGTCGAAAACATTTGGATAATTACTGTTAATGCGCCTTTGGCCAGAAACAGATGTTGTTCAGAATGTGCGTCTTTTTCTTCTTGCTGGCAAATGAAATTGAATCGAATCATTTTCTCATGAATCTCTCCACAGGATTCCAAACGCTTTGAAGGCATTGATATTGGTTTTAAAGAACTGGCATACGATGCTAATAAAACGCCTAATGTTGTGGAGGCCACCAACAAACCTGGACTCTACAGCAAACTAGAAGACATTCAGAGCAGGTTTGGCTTGGTTTCTGTATTTGTTTGCCTCTCTGTGAGCTAAAGAAATAGTTTACACAAACAAAAACAGGTCATAACGGGCCGTATTTTACTCTGTGAAAAAGAAAATATGTTTGCTAGAATGCTTAAAGGGATACTTCATCCAAAAATGAAAATTCTGTCATCATTTACTCACCTTCGAGTTGTTCCAAATCTGAATAAATGTATAAATATAAATTGGAAGAATGCTTATAACCAAACCCCCATTGACTCCTATAGTAGGAAAAATTACTTCATCATTTTTTTGTCCTGTTAAACACAAAAGACAAAAGAAGACATTTTGAAGAATGTAGAAGAACAGTTCTGGGGCACTTTTGACTACCATTGTATTTTTCCTACTAAGGTAGTCAATGGGGGTAAAATTTGTCTAGTTATAAGCATTTTTCCATATATCTTTCTCTGTGTTCATCAGAACAAAGAAATGTATACAGATTTGGAACAACTCGAAGGTGAGTAAATGATGACAGAATTTTAATCCGTTAAAGGGATAGTTCTCCAAAAAAATAAAATTCTGTCATCATCTACTCACCTTCAGATTGTTCCAAACCTGTTAACATTTCTTTGTTCTGCTAAACACAAAGGAAGATATTTGGAAGGATGTCAGTAACCAAACAGATCTCATCCCCCATTCACTCTCATAGTATTTATATTGCCTATTATTGCAGTAAATGGGGGATGAGATCTGTTTGGTAACTGACATTCTTCCAAATATCTTCCTTTGCGTTTAGCAGAACAAAGAAATGTTTACAGATTTGAAACAACCTGAGGGCGAATAATGACAGAATTTTCCTTTTTGCGTGAACTATCCCTTTTAGCACCTTATTTGCATACAATGAAAGGGAAGCTTATGGCGGCGCTTTCTAGGTCTAAAAAGTCACATGACTGGTTGACCAGTTCCATTATTGACTACTTTTATAATACTTCATGGAACTTTTCCATAAACTTGTACCATCTACCATTGTTCTTTGCAAACCTTAAGCTTGGGCATTCTGCCTAATGTCCTTAACATATTACTGAGGAGATAAATACTTGGTTTGAAAAAGTTAATTTAATTTAGGTGTGAACTATTCCTTTAATGACCCACATTGAGAGTGTGATGGTCAATGTACCTGTTGCAGACTGGCTCTTTGTGAGAAAGCCCTGGCTGAGTATCTGGACACCAAGCGTCTGGCCTTTCCACGATTTTACTTCATCTCCTCAGCAGACCTGCTGGACATCCTCTCCAACGGCACTGACCCTCACCAGGTACAGCAGCAGCACATATGAAAGATGTAACCATCAAACATGTCCTTGTTTCTGGATACAATATTACATGATTTCAGCAACAATTTACCCCCAATTTGTAATCCCTATTGCTCTTATCTGAAAGATTATACAAACTTAACTTTTGTAAACTAAAGGTAAGCCGAAGTGCAAAAATATCCTTAATTTTTGACTTTTTAACACACTAGATGGCAGTGTTGGTCACTAGTTGGCAAATTTTCTTGGAGGGAAATTCCATCTGGTTTTTCAAATGACATAATAGCTGCCCAGCTGTTATTTTGATTTAAGGATCTTCTGTGAAGGCTTCCGTTTTCTCCCTCAGGTTCAGAGGCATCTGTCAAAATTGTTTGACAATATGGCAAAGATGAAGTTTGAAACGGACGCAGATGGCAACCCCACCAAAACAGGGCTCGGCATGTTCAGTAAAGAGGACGAGTATGTTCCCTTTAATGAGCCTTGTGACTGCAGTGGCCAGGTACAACAAATTTCTTCCGATTTCACATAGTTTACAGACAACACATTAGATCGTGCAGGGTTCATGTTTGTGACCGATCCTATTAGAGACACGCTAACATCTCCAAGGCAACGCCGAAATGCCATAGCGCCTGAAATAGAAGAAATCACTACATTAACTATTATTTAGCAACTGGAGAAATGCAATTATGCAGCAGAGATGATTTGGTTCTGTCACAACGCTCACAATCTGATCACACAAATAATACAGCACGTACAGAAACTTACTGTGTCACTGTTCATTTTCTATCAAATACGTTGACATTAACAGCATGGAAAAATAAAGAATATATATATATATATATATATAAATATATATGTGTGTGCGTGAGTATGGTAAATGAAAAAATTACTAAAGCAATTTCAAACTAATGACCCCATACTTAAAAGCACTCTTTTTTTTCCTTCTTGGCCAACCAACCAATCACAGTCTTAAAAGACTTTCCTGTAGCTCAGTGGTAGAGCATGGCGCTAACAATGCCAAGGTCATGGGTTCGATCCCAGGGGATTGCACATACTTAGAAACAAATGTATAGGATAATGCAATGTAAGTCGCTTTGGATAAAAGCATCTGCCAAATGCATAAATATAAATGTAAATGTTAAAAAGTCATACATAGCAACAAGGTCAGCCCCGCCTCCGCACTAAGTTAAAAGTTTTTGTCTTTTCCTTGCTCAAAGTTGCTCTCAGATTGGTCCTGAATCGCTTTTAAGCTAAGACTCCTACGTAGAAGTTTTTAAGCTAAATTAAGAGCTTTTTTAGAGGATTCTTAGAAGCTTTAAGAATACGGGCCCAGACATTTTAGCTGTACATTAAAGCTGCAATCCAATTTTACGTTTTAAATAAACGATAATAACGTATTAAGCAAGGACATAGTGTTAAAACTTTTTTTGTCTAATTTTCAATGGTAATAATTATTTAAAATCAGAGCTGTCTGGTCGGATTTACCAGCAAAATCTCACTGGAATTGTATGTATCTTACTAGGTGGCTAATTCGTATGAATTCATACGATCTTATTCAAATGTTTAAGTGCGATTTGCTTTTGCGCCAGTGGCATTAGGTTTGTGGTGGGGTTAGGGGAGGGGCTGCAGTATTGCTTTTTTCTAATAATCAAATAAATCAAATACATTTTCAATAATTCATGTCGTACAAATTCATGCAAATTAGCCACCTCGTAAAATATGTAAGAATTCCCATGAGATCAGGTTGGGTTTTGCGGATAATTTCCGTTTAAAATCATTTGACTTCAACCCAAGTAACGGAACCAGTAGTTTTATGTTTCAAACAGTGATGGTGATAGAGATGCAATAACTATGCATTGCAGCTTCGAAACAGTTATAAAACAGACTTCGTAGAGACGTCTCTTTTGACTTTATTAAGGAAGCAACTACCTAGAAACCACTGCAAGTGTAAAAATGTATTTATGTTTACAGTCTCGGCTGTCCCACAATATAATGTTATGGCGTACATCACAGTATAATCCGGCCTCTGAAGATCTGCCTTCAGAGTTTAGCTTTTACACTGCTCTAACACAACATGTTGTCATGGTTCTGCCCCACCTTGTCTTGCTTCTCTTGACCTAGTGGCAGAACCATGATAGAACCTCTTGTTTTATGTGGAGAGTGACGTTTTGTCCCTGTTGGTCTTCCACTCTCCGGTGTGGTCTCTGTTCCCGCCCTTTCGTCTCCTCCTTTGTTAATTAGTTCATGCCCCGCACCTGCTTCCTCTTGATTTGTCCCCTTTATAAGGTCCCTGTGTTTTCTGTCCTGTGCTGGATCATTGTTCTGTTGCGTCGTGTTTGTCTTTGTGGTGAGTTCTTGTTGTGTAGTTAGTAGGGATGTAACGATTCACAGTGAGCCGGTTGAAAATCGGTTATAATGAGCGACGATTCAAATCGGTTGAGGCTTGAACTGAATCTCAATACATTTTTTGAACAGCAGGGGCCGCTATTTTCACTGCAAACCTAAACGTGAATGCTGATATTTCTTAAATGCAAAAAAATCCAAGAAAAGCACAGACAGTATTAGTTTGTTTATATTAAAGAGACTTTTTCTATTATTAATTTGTTATAAAATTGCAGTTTAGTTTTGTTATTTGAAATAAAACATTATTTTATCATACTAAGAAACGTGAAGCATTTAAGAAATAATGCAAGGGACGTTGTTCATTTCTAATTGGTTTCAACTCATTTTTTCAAAATAAATCGTGAGTAAATCGTGAATAAATCGCATCGTGAGATCAGAATCGTGAATCGCATCGCATCGTGAGCTGAGTGAATCGTTACATCCCTAGTAGTTAGTTTAGTTTACAGTGGTCATGTCAAATGTTATTATTTCTAGTCTAGTTAGTCCCTGTCCGTGTTGCTATGTTTTGTTATGTTCCCCCACGTGGGTCTTTGTTTTGTATTTTTTAATTATTATTAAAGTCTGTTTTGTTAACCCCTTACCCGCTGTCTGCACTTGGGTCCTCTGTCCTTGTCTCCGTGTCTCACCCCGAGACGCGTGACAGAATGATCCAGCCCTTTTGGACCCAGCAGACAGAGGGATCTCAGCGGGAGGGGTCGATGCCGCCGGACTCCCTTCCAGGGTTGAATCCGCCGGACTCCCTTGGAGGGTAGAGGCCGCCGGGCTCCAGTCCAGAGTCGGGACCGCCGGACTCCCTTCCGGGGTCGAGACTGCCGGAACCCCGTCCAGGATCGAGACTGCCGGGCTCCCTTCCAGGGTTGAGGTCGTCGGATTCCCCTCCAGGGTTGAGGCCGCCGGTGTCCTGTTCCCACTGCAGATCCCTGCCGGCCTCCCAGCTGGTGCCCAGGCCTGTCGAGTTGACTGTTTGTGTGTGTTTGTTCTTGTTTGCTGCCCAGCTGCCAGAGAGCGCTGCCCAGCCGTCGGAGATGCTGCCCAGCTGCCAGAGAGCGCTGCCCAGCCGCCGACATCCTGTCCTGTCATGTCGACATCCAGGCCTGCCCAGCCGGTGATAGCTGGTCTCCCAGCCGGCCTTCCAGCCGGCGCCATGTCCTCTCCAGCCGGCCATCCAGCCGGCGCCATGTCCTGTCCAGCCGGCCATCCAGCCGGCGCCATGTCCTGTCCAGCCGGCCTTCCAGCCGGCGCCATGTACTGTCCAGCCGGCCTTCCAGCCGGCACCATGTACTGTCCAGCCGGCCATCCAGCCGGCACCATGTGTTGTCCAGCCGGCCTTCGTGCTGGCACCATGTCTTTGTTTGGACTTTTTTTTCCCTATGTATCACGTTTTTGGTTGTGTTTTGTATAATGTTTTTTTGTCACAGTCTGTCTAGTCTTGTTTGTTCCTTGAGGAGCATCAGGATGCTGCTCCTTAAGGAGGGGCTTCTGTCATGGTTCTGCCCCACCTTGTCTTGCTTCTCTTGACCTAGTGGCAGAACCATGATAGAACCTCTTGTTTTATGTGGAGAGTGACGTTTTGTCCCTGTTGGTCTTCCACTCTCCGGTGTGGCGTCTCTGTTCCCGCCCTTTCGTCTCCTCGTTATTGTTTGTTAATTAGTTCATGCCCCGCACCTGCTTCCTCTTGATTTGTCCCCTTTATAAGGTCCCTGTGTTTTCTGTCCTGTGCTGGATCATTGTTCTGTTGCGTCGTGTTTGTCTTTGTGGCGAGTTCTTGTTGTGTAGTTAGTTTAGTTTACAGTGGTCATGTCAAATGTTATTATTTCTAGTCTAGTTAGTCCCTGTCTGTCTTGCTATGCTTTGTTATGTTCCCCCACGTGGGTCTTTGTTTTGTATTTTTTAATTATTATTAAAGTCTGTTTTGTTAACCCCTTACCCGCTGTCTGCACTTGGGTCCTCTGTCCTTGTCTCAGTGTCTCACCCCGAGACGCGTGACACATGTATGCAATATTCATGCATATTTTAAGGCAACTTAATGTACAATATATGGCTGCTGGCAAAACTCAACACACGCTTTAAGTCTGATATACAGTAAAATGGGTCTGTATAACAAGACATCCTGCGGTTTTTCAGGTCGAGGTGTGGCTGAATCGTGTCCTGGACTCCATGCGCGCCACCGTACGGCATGAGATGACAGAGGCTGTCATGGCCTATGAAGAGAAACCCAGGGAACAGTGGCTGTTTGACTATCCGGCTCAGGTACTTAACAGCCTTCTGCTATTGTCAGTTGTGCGTCAGGCACGATCACAGCGCTTGTAAACATCCCTAGGCTGATTTCTCACAGAATAAGACAATATCTATGAGAGAAGCAAATGTACTGTGTGGAATTAAGATGTTGAAATATATTTATGGCAGTATTACTTCATGAGCCAGAGGGTGAGTCTGTATGGCTTGACAGAATGAAAGCTCATGATGTCCTGTTTTTTTGTTGTTGTTGCTAATTGCCCGGGAGGCATCAGCGGCTGCCTGTCCGTTTCATTTTTTATACAGTTGGGTCCGAAAGTCTGAGACTACATTGGAAATGTGGATGTTGGTCTGATTTAAACATTGAAGTGGGTTTTTGAAAGATTTTTTAAACATGACTGAACATCTGTTTTTTATGTATTCTGATAGGTCGCTCTTACCTGCACTCAGATCTATTGGACGACAGATGTAGGTATTGCATTCTCAAGACTGGAGGAGGGTTTTGAGAACGCAATGAAAGAATACTATAAAAAGCAAGTGAGTCAGTTAAACACCCTCATCACCATGCTGATCGGCCAGCTCACCCCTGGAGACAGGCAGAAAGTTATGACCATCTGCACCATTGACGTCCACGCGAGAGACGTGGTGGCCAAAATCATCGCTCAAAAGGTATCGCCGTTTTTCTCCATGTCTTCTGTCTTAGGACCTATTCAGACTGCTATTGAAAAATGCTTTCTTTGAAAACCACACATGCATCAGGCATCCAATAAGAAAATAGTCAATGTTCTATTTACACAACTTTCAGCCTTCATAATAATGTGCTTTTAGGGGATTGCTCATATTTTAGTTTCACTCAAAGGCCCACGGTTCATTAGAATAGAAGTCCTGATGAAAACGCCGTAGAGTCGCTTAGAAACCGTATGATGTGTTTTTTTAGCTCGGGTGTTATATTTTATTATTGCTAATCCTTCATGATCATCCCCCTCCCGCTGCTCACATTAGCCAGACTCAGTTTGTGTTTCTGGCTCCCAGGTGGACAACTCACAGGCTTTTGTTTGGCTGTCCCAACTCCGCCACCGCTGGGGCGAGAGCGAGAAGCACTGCTTCGCCAACATCTGCGATGCCCAGTTCCTCTATTCATATGAGTATCTGGGCAATACTCCAAGATTAGTCATCACGCCACTTACAGACAGGTGAGATGCCCTTTGAAACAGGGTTTGAAGTGTTTTACTTTTTAGCATGCAGGATGCACTTAACAAAATTATCATTTTCCGCTGTGCTGGTTGTCAACGAGCAGCTTACCTCTCTCAGAACACAAGCCTGCGCTTGCTCTGAAATAAACAGTTACATATCACAATGCTTTTACGAATTAAACTGTCCTCAAAAACCGTAATTAGGTTCTGAAATTAACTGGTAAATATTTTTTTCTTGCCATTTAAAATTTGTAGCAGCCATCTCAGCAGGAGAAACTTGTCGTTTTAAATGATATAATTTATGTAATTATATTTAAATCAGTGTTTGGATTTTATGTCAGTTATACAAAGTGGGGAAAATGCACAATGACAGTAAAAGTTATCATAAAAAGTAATCATAGAGGCATATAAGTTTAAAATGGTGAACTATTTAGTCATAAAAACACCTCAGTCCTTTCCTTCTACATGCAATACCTTGCAGATATGCAAATATTTAACTGTACAAATGGAAGATCTGTTTTTTTTTAATCAAAATCGGGTTTCAATTGAGCAAGAAACATCCAATGTTACATGCATAGCCATGGAAAAAATGAAGGGTCAAGTGATCATTTTGGTTTCATTCTATAAATTACTGACAATATTTCTCTCAAATTTCCAAATAAGTTTTTTTGTATTTGCATTTATTTGCAGATAATTTGCTCAAAATACTACAAATAAAACAAGTTCACTTTTATGCAGTACAATATTAATATTTGTACTATAAATGTGTTTTTTTATGTGATAACCACTGATCTATATAAATGACTGGATTGTGCCTTTAACGCTAAACCAACGGCAGAAGCCACCAGAAGCGATCGCGCCGCCATCTTGAATGCCCAACTGACAGAGAGCACCATTGACTTAGTCAAAATGACTAATCTAAAATAACTAAAATAACCCGTTTTTCAGCATATTAAGCACACAACACGTTTTTTAGTTCACATGTGTTTTTAATAGGGATGTAACGATTCACCGTGAGCCGGTTGAATATCATTTACAATGAGTGACGATTCAAATCGGTTGAGGTGTGAACTGAATCGCAATACATTTTTTGAACAGCAGGGGCGGCTATTTTCACTGCAAATCTAAACGTGGACATGCTGATATTTCTTAAATTCAAAAAAATCCAAGAAAAGCTCAGACAGTATTAGTTTGTTTTTATATTAAAGAGACTTTTTTCATTATTAATTTGTTATAAAATTGCAGTTTAGTTTTGTTATTTGAAATAAAACATTATTTTATTATACAAAGAAACGTGAAGCATTTAAGAAATAATGCAAGGGAAGTTGTTCATTTCTAATTTGTTTCAACTCATTTTGTAAAAATAAATCGTGAGTAAATCGTGAATAAATCGCATCGTGAGATCAGAATCGTGACTCGCATCGCATCGTGAGCTGAGTGAATCGTTACATCCCTAGTTTTTAAATCATTACTTCTGATGTTTTTTCCAATGTTTATGTTTATTTTGGGCAGAATAGCGACGTAGAAATCAATGTATCTAGGTGAGTGTGTATGGCACAGTGTTGTAATGGCACATGTGTAAATGTTTAGAAATAAAGCTTCATGAATTAAAGAACATATACAGCCTGTATTTATCTGTATTTAGATTTCAGAATAAGCACATTTGCCATATGTTGAGGTGTCTCGTTAGTCTGCTGATCTGATATGTATGCTACTGTAATGAAAATGAATGTAACTCACTCTATATCTAACAAGATGAGAAAATTCCCGACTTAAAATAATTAACCATTTACATGCTTAAGACATTTGCTTTTTAAGAATGTTCTGTAAGACTCTAGATATAAAAACAGGGGCTGGTAAGTTACTGTTTTATCAATAATATGTCATAACTTCCTATTAATTTAAAAGAACCAACATGGCGGTGGGGTAGCTTCAGTGTAATGACGTCATGAGCAATCCAGTCATTTATATAGATCAGTGGTGATAATCTCGATTTATCACCTCGATTATGTCACTCCTGCGGTTTGATTTTGTTGAAATTCAACAGACACTGAACTGGAATGGCCACAATACATCTAGAAATTCTGATTAAAGGGGCCATATGACACGGCTAAAATGAATATTATAGTTTATTTTAGATGTAATGCAATGTGTATACACGATTTAATGTTCAAAACGCTGTCTTTTTCACATAGGCCTAACGTGCATGTTTGTACCTCCTCTTTGCCCCGCCTCTCTGAAACGTGCAGATTTTTCACAAAGCTCAAATGCTCTGAAAAGCGAGGTGTGCTATGATTGGCCAGTTAACCAGTGTGTAGTGATTGGTCGAAAACTGCCAGCGTGACAGAAATGTAACGCCTCTTACCATATTTGGAACATCAGGTTCCAAACCAATTGTACTGACGGTACGCCCACTTTAAGTGCATATACATTTGGGCAGTCTTAGTCAAATCATATCACGAACTGACGTAGATTTGTGGGGGTGTGGTTACACGAGGCATTTCAGACAAGTCTGGGTGAGCATTCGCTTTTAGATAGAATGCATCTTTTGTCCCGACACTTTAATTTTTGCAATTTTACGTGTCTAATACATGCATGTGGGCAACTTATAACACACCAAAGACACAGAAAAACACGTATTCGCACAATATGACCCCTTTAAATGTAAATGAATATTTGGAATAGTCTCTTATTGTAACGATGACGCTGAGGCAGAGTTAGAATCCATGTGCGGTAGTTTATTAGATGAGTAGCATAAACAGAGTTGAGTAGACAGGTACAACAAACATGAGGTTAATCCAAAGGCAAAGGTGATTAAGCAGGCAGTGAGTCAAATCCAGAAATATCAGTCCAACCATGCAACCAAAACAAAGGGGTAATCAGAGAATAGATATCCAGGCAGAATCATACAGACAAAACAGGCAGAGAATACAGGGATACGCTTGGTAAGGCAGATACACTGGCAATACTTTGCAATGAGATCCCATGTGGTCTCAGACTAAATAGTCACCAAACAGGAAGTGAATGCAGAGGCAGCAGAGGGGTGGAACGGAGTCAGTACTCAGGTGACAGCTCCCGCTGCTGGCTGGGCGTTACAGAATCCCCCTCCCTATGAGCGACTCCTGGAGCTCGACGTGGACGTCCTCGTGGTCGTGGTGCTGGGCAATCGGGTCTGGATCGATGAAAGTCCTCGATAAGGGAAGGGTCCAGAATATCGCGGGTGTTCACCCATGATCTCTCCTCGGGTCCATAACCCTCCCAGTCCACCAAATATTGGATCTGACCCCCTCATCGTCTCGAGTCCAGCAACTCTTTCACCTGATAGGCGGGGGCCCCGTCTCTATCTAATGGTGGTGGTGGTTCTGGGGCTTCATGGCAGGGGTCAGCATCCAGGTGGACCGGTTTCAAGAGGGAGACATGGAAGGAGGGAGAAATACGGTAATTAGTAGGAAGCGCCAATTTGTATGTGACCTCATTAACTCTCTCAAGAATTTTAAATGGACCAACATACCTTGGACTAAGCTTCTTGCTGGGTAGTCGAAGTTTGATGTCCCTCGTCGAGAGCCAGACCCGTTGTCCTGGTTGATAGGGAGGATGTGGGTGATGCCGCTTGTTGGCCTGAAGTTCTTGTCTCCTTACGGCTCGCTGCAGACGGACGTGCGCACTGTCCCACACCCTCTCACTACGAAGAATCCAATCATCCACAGATGGTACTGAAGAGGGTTCGCCAGACCACGGGAATAAGGGAGGTTGAAATCCTAGGACACATTGGAAGGGGGTGATGCCAGTTGAAGAGTGGGTACTCAGCCCACGGGAGAAACTCTGACCATCTATGTTGCTCTCAACTGCAATAAGTTCTTAGATATCTGCCAATCTCCTGATTCAGACGTTCTACTTGGCCATTGGCTTGAGGGTGATATCCTGAAGTAAGGCTCATAATGATATTGAGCTGTTTGCAAAAAGCTCTCCAGACTTGAGAAGTAAATTGAGTTCCCCAATCGCTGACGATGTCTTCTGGAAGACCATAAACTCTGAATACATTATGGAATAAAGCTTGAGCTGTTTCCATGGCGGTGGGTAATCTTTTTAATGGTACAAGGCGGCAGGACTTTTAGAAGCATGATTACTAGAATAGTAGTAAAGTTCTCTGATGGGGGAAGATCGGTGACAAAGTCTATGGACAGATGAGACCATGGGCGTTGAGGAATGGGTAAATGTTGTAGAAGGCCTGAAGGTAGTTCCTTAGGGGTTTTAGACTGGGCACAGACTTGGCATGACTTCACGTAGGTTGTAATCTCTTTTGTCATTGCTGACCACCAAAAGGAATTTTGGACTAGCTTGATGGTATGGGAAATTCCAGGGTGACCGGCACTGAGAGATGTGTGGGTCCACTGCATGATACGTTGTCGTAAACATTGAGGCACATTGTGTTTGTTGGGGGGGCATTGGGCAGGGATAGGTTCATTCTGCTGTTCACGTTGTAACTCCTCCATAATGTCCTAGGATATCAGAGCTAAGATGACAGATGGAGGAAGGATAGGTTCTGATGTATGGTGTTTGTGAATGGAATCATATTGCCTTCCCCAATAGGGGTGTCATCAATGGTTTTAATCTTAATTGGAGGGTCGCATGGTTGAGTAGGAATGTTATATTTAGTGACTAGGGATGTAACGATTCACTCAGCTCACGATGCGATGCGATTCACGATTCTGATCTCACGATGCGATTTATTCATGATTTACTCACGATTTATTTTGAAAAAATGAGTTGAAACAAATTAGAAATGAACAACGTCCCTTGCGTTATTTCTTAAATGCTTCACGTTTCTTTGTATGATAAAATAATGTTTTATTTCAAATAACAAAACTAAACTGCAATTTTATAACAAATTAATAACAGAAAAAGTCTCTTTAATATAAACAAACTAATACTGTCTGTGCTTTTCTTGGATTTTTTTTGCATTTAAGAAATATCAGCATCCACGTTTAGGTTTGCAGTGAAAATAGCGGCCCCTGCTGTTCAAAAAATGTATTGCGATTCAGTTCAAGCCTCAACCGATTTGAATCGTCGCTCATTATAACCGATTTTCAACCGGCTCACGGTGAATCGTTACATCCCTATTAGTGACAATGTCTTTACTAATTAAATTCAAAGCGGCACCAGAGTCAATCATCGCTGTTAAGTCAAGAGACAGAATATCAGTTTTTACACACATGGGTACAGTGAATGATTTGTTGCTGAGCAATGAAAAATGTTCAATATTTACCCTGGGGTTGACTTGAGATTTGTGCGGACATCCCAGACTACGATGGCCTGCCTCTCAGCAGTAGAAACATAAGCGTTGTCTATGACGTCTCTCTCTGCTGGCTGGGCGTTACACTTATTTTTTCCGCGGCTGTATATATAACATTTCATTTTTACCATCAACGCCCAATGTGACAGTACAGATCTTTAACAAGGAGGGGTTGTATTTAAAAAATACTTTCAGAAATGTGTTCCATGTTGGTTTGGTCTATTTCATATCGTCCATAATTTTCCTATAAAGAGAAATTAGTTCATTGGAAGTGAACAAACTTCAAAACAGCAATGACTTTCTAAGAATATGGTTAATATTTTAAAGCAATGCTATGTAGTTTTTTCTGTTAACCGGAAGAATTCTACTGACGCTGCTACCTGAGCAGCCTCCTAGCGGCTAAAACCACACTCTGTAAGTTTTGTGTTTCGGGACCTTCCTATGGAAGAGTGTGAAATGATTTCCAGACGACGTTACTGCATTCGCCGGTTCCATCAGCTTACTAAACAGATTCACGTGTATTGCACCACCCACGGGGAAGCATATACAGTGACATTATTTACAACACTGGTAACAGACAATTGCTTTTGGATGCAGCAGCATTTTCCCATACTTCACTCAAAAGCTGTGCATAAATCACGTGATATTTATCGTCGGTTTATCACGACAGCCCTACTACCAATATACTTTTCTTTTAGTGTTTGGTGATAAGAACACTGAAACAAAACTTACAGCCACACATCTTATGCTTTTAAAACACTTAAAATGCTTAAAATGAAGTAAATTAAGCAATAGCAATGTCTATACTCTGTTTTACATTCTATCTTGTGGCTGGTCTGTGTGTGTAATTCAACAACCCCTCCCCTCCTCCGAAACCGCTAGAAGACTTGCAAAGTAAATTAGTGACAAGCTTATAAGTATTTTATAGTATGTAATCAATAAAATTGTAATTGTACCATGGATGTGAATATTTGCTCAGGCAGGCTGTTTATATGGGTCTGTCACAAGCAGTCTTTCAGCCCTTTAAAAACAATAACAAAGCGGAGACAGTCCTGTTTGATAGTCAAATAAATGGCAGTGCAACTTCCTGAGCATATGGTCAGTCTCTGAGCTCTGCTGTGCGCTGCTGACCGTGTCAGACTTCTGTCTTTCATTAACACTGAAATGGGAGTATGCAAGAAAAAAAGATGCCATTGGTAGCACAGATGGCTTCATTAAGCTATGATGGACTTTGAAAGTTAGTAATGTGCAGAGTTGGTATTACTGGTGTCGTTTGAAATAATTTATTAATGTGATGGATATTTTTTACTCAGGAATGTTTCATAAACGGGACATATTGCTTGTTATTTATGTTAAGGGTATTGACACAGAAGTCTCAATGACTTCTTTGCACAAATCATTTGCTTTGAAAAAGTTGAATTTAATGTACATATTATTTGCATTTACAATAAACAGTAGCAAAATAATTTATATTTACATCCTTTGCATGTTTTTTTTTTTAGAAAAGTCTATATATTTAAACCAGTTCCAATTCTAATTTGTTTTATATATTGCAGTTTTTGCTATTCTACAATTAAAGACCCCCTGTAGTGAAAATGTAGTTTTTAATGTTGTTTATATATTTATGTGGGGTTTTTAATGTACTTCAAGACTAAGCATGTACAAATGTATAATTTTAAACCATTGCTGAGTATTTTCACCATAAAACTGCAGTTTACCAACGTTTTCCAGTTAATGACATCATAAACCTGTAACCAATCACATCAACTCATTTGACCCCTGTGGATCAGCAGTTTGAGGCATAAATATGCAAAGATGGCGCATAGATTCGGGCTGAATGGATTGCTGCATTGCTGTGTCAGCTCTGTTTCCCTTTCAGTTTTAGCAGCGTCTGGAACTGCCGTGTGCGATTGAGTGGAGGCAGGGCTAATTTGCATATTCACGTATCTGCGTATACTTAATGAAGCTGAGGTGTAGTAAAGCATTCAAGCTATAAGGCAGGAAAATTATTTTCACAGGGGAAAAAACATTTAAATATGTAAATTTGATGGTCAAGGATTAGTTTTAAGGGATAAAATTATCGACCGCATGGGGACTTTAAATAAACTTGATTTTTTTGTCCTATTAATAATAGCATTGGTAAACGCAGCTCACTCATCTGTTCTTGGGTCATTACCGTTGGACGTGTTTTGGTTTAATAAGTGATCGAGTTATTAGCTGGGCTCATTTCAAGCCGGACACATATCTTTGGTTCAGAGAGTCAGCAAGTTGTGTACCGCTCGGACTGATTCATGAACAATTCGATTAGATCGGTTACGTGAATTTTGTGAATCGGTTCCATTTTATAGAATCCAATCCAACTCTAGAGAATGATTCATTCATAAATCAGAAGTCTAGTTGATAGAGATCGTAGTGTGTATTGACAGTGAACTGTTAAACATTCTTGTTTTAGAAGAACATTTGTGGGTCAGGATGTACTGTACACCATCACATACTGTGCTATTGAACGTTCATGTGCGTGTGTGTTTGCTAAAATCTCTTTCTCAACCCATCACAGATGTTACATCACCCTGACCCAGTCACTGCATCTCGTCATGAGCGGAGCCCCAGCTGGTCCGGCTGGCACGGGGAAAACCGAGACCACTAAGGACCTGGGCCGAGCCCTCGGGATCATGGTCTACGTTTTCAACTGCTCAGAACAGATGGACTACAAGGTGACGAGTGCAGGCAGAGATGTTCACTTGAACGATCTTGAGTGTACTACAAAATTTCGTTTTTAGGGTTTGCTTTTTTCATTTGACTGTGGTTACATTAACACAACTGATGGTGATGTCATCACCAAGTAGTTCACATACACAATTATCGCGGCCCGAAAAATGAATGATAACAGTATTTTTGTGATACCTACAGGGATTAAAAAAAGAAATATAAAGCTGCTAGGCAATTATTTTTTTTATTTGTTGGTGTGTTTTTGGCCAATGAATCATATTTAAAATACGAGTGTAGGAAGGCAGAGAGAGCTTATAACCATTGTAGCTCTTAAAGGGACAGTCACTTAAAAATGTACATAATGCAGCCATGATATAAGTATACTGTATGGTGTTTGGCTATTCCGAACACAGCCACAGTCTTGTTTTGATCTGGAGTTGATTTGAATCAAGTTCACCGAGTTCACAGCGAGATTCCACTGATGAGCCTGTATCTCCGTCCCAACATTGAAATTGCTGCAGTATACAGTACATTTTCATTTCTCGTCTGAATGTCATTCATTTTATAAGCTGTTTATTAAGTTGTTAGTGGCTGTCTTTTCCCACCATGGGGTCCCGCAGATTAGCAAGGCTCTGATGCCCGGGTTTATTTACCTCTGAAGCTATGTCAACCATCTCGTCAGTATTCCTCCCTAATCATCGCTCGCTGCCATAGTCGTCTGCCGGCACAGAAAAAAGCTATATAATGTGGTGGTCAATAGAGACGCAGCGTTAATCTTCTCATCCGGCTTGTACCTGCCTGCTGAGACTGCTGCATCATTACTGGCTGTGGCTCACCACTGCAGAGAGAGAGAGAGCGAGAGAGAGAGAGTGAACTGAGAGGAAAAGGTAGACAACATTTTTTTCCCTCTCTGGGTTTTAGGATCACAGACACCCACAACCAATCCCCAGGTCGCCTCTCATCTGTGTCAGTGAGAACTGGAAGGCTCCACTTGTATCCAGTCCACTGAAAAGAGCGTGTGCTGGGGACTCGGGTGGGAAAGCAAACAGAGAGGGTGTTCAGAATATGAATGCCGAGTTGGAAATGCTATGCATCCATCTGGAAAATGCCTGCTTAGCATTTGTTGTTCTTTATAAGCTTGAATTTCACTGAAGCAAGTCTGGTGAGCACGGTTTATGACAACAAACAATGCACTGCATAATTCTACATAGCACACTAATTTTGTTTGTTGGGGTTTATGATGTAGGCTTAGGGGAATTGTATCGGCTTTCTTTTGATGCAAGAGGTGGATTTTTTTATGAAACTGGCCACGCCCCTCATTATGTTGTGTAGGAATTTAAATGGGAATTCAAAGAAATTCACACTGTTTTGCAACAAACCATTGATTACATATTTTATGTTATTTAGTTATGCCTATTTATTTACTGATATTTATGATGATCTGATGATCCTTTTAACGTGGCTGAATATGAAGAGTTTATTTGCAAAAACAGATAACTCTGTTTTTTTATTGTTTTACAAATCAGGTTTTTTGTGTTATCATGCATTTTATTGTGCTACTTAACTGTATTTACTACTTTATTTTAGTTATTATTACTTAATTAAAACAACTTAACTGCAGTTTAATTGATATTAATTGAAATGGACAATAAAAAACATGATTATTATTTTTTTTTACAATTGAACTCTTCACTTTTTGTCATTTTCAAACAAACTTTATAAGGTTTACATTTAGAATATAAATAGTGACAAAATTTGGGTTGACATTGGAATTATCATATAATTATTAATTTTTAATTCTTCCCCGTGTTTAAAGAGTTGTCACAATATCATATTTTCACAACACAATTATCATATTATTAACAATATTATTGCCATATCTATCAAAGTATCTTTTTTATTCAAATGAATTGTATTTATATAGCACTGTTCACAATTTTGCATTGATGAAAAGCAGCGTTACATAGGTTTTCAAAAAGAAACGAATAATACTATCAGTCAAACTCATCTTTATTTTTTGGGGGGGGCGTATTTGGGTATTTTTTGTGCATTTTTAATTGTTTTATTTTGAATCACACTCAAAATATGAGTGTAGGCAAGCAAGAGAGAGAGTTTACAACCATTGTGACTCTTTGGGCCCTATTGTACACCCGGTAAGGTGCAGCGCAAGTGTTTTTGCTAGTTTCCGCCCGACGCAGTACTCATTTTCCTGTCCTGCGCTGCGTTTTTTAAATAGCAATTGCATTTGCACTCATTTGTTGGTCTAAAAAAGAGGTGTGCTCAGGTGCATTGTTGGCGCATTGCTATTTTGAGGAACTGAAAATAGACTATGTCTACGTGAAACCCGCTTTCACATAGACTAACTCAAACCTGGTCTAAAATCTAAAGTCAATGGCGTAATATTTTTTAGTGCATTAGTAGAAAATGCGCCTCTGGGCTGGTCCACATACAACGCGCTTTCACTTTACTTATTACACAGAGGGAAGCGCAGCAACATGCCAAATATAAAAAATAAATGGATTACAATGTAAAAGATTATTATTGTGTACATAAAGATAAAAATCCGGCTTGTCATGTAGATGATCTGCTCATGCGCTTTAACCTCACGCACGAGCAGATGGGTTTCCTCTCTAGAGAAGCATCCAGTCTTTGCTCTTGCAAATTGTGCCGTGTAAGTAGCGAAGCACAACTGGCTCTTAAAGATAATGAGAGATGAGACTCTTATTGGTTTACTGCACGTTACACCCAAAAAACACCCATTACTCATTAAGAGAATCGGGACAACCCGTTTAGACCATGGGCCCGGGCGCGCCGACCGTTTTCCCATCGATAAATTAGCAAACGTGGATTCGGACACCCTGATTGCACCTGCGCCGTACGCTTTAAACCATGCACTTAGATCGTGAAAATAGGGCCCTTACAGCAAAAGTTTAAACGGGTGCAAAATTATTTGCAGTATTATCATATGTGTAGTATACACATGGTATTGATAATAATGGTTTTTAATATCAGGAATATCAGGAGGATGACCTACTTCTTAGAAAGTTGTTTTATTAATAACAATGTTTATATAAATGAAACAAAAGGCATTTAAAACATTTTAAGACTATTATTCATCTATATATGTTTGGAAATGCATCTGCATTAAAACATATTTTCGAGTAATTCCTATTATGATTTATATTTACTACTCTAGTGTTACTTAACAGTATGCTTATGCCATACAAATTTTTCTAGAACTGAATTGCAATTCTGCATTATGTTTGCTGCCTCAATTCAAATTCACTTCTGAATAAAACCCATCCCTGGTGCTCATAACTCTCCCAATCTCTTTTTCCCTGTCTCACATTTCTCACTGTTCTCTCACTCGATCTTTCTCTCAGTCCTGTGGCAACATCTACAAAGGCCTGGCACAAACAGGAGCCTGGGGCTGCTTTGATGAGTTTAACAGGATATCGGTGGAGGTGCTTTCAGTGGTGGCTGTGCAGGTGAGTAAGTTATCACTTCTAAGGAGAATCATGACACGTTTACGAATATCCAGCTCCAGGACAGATTTCTATGCCGAATTTCACAGTCAGTCAGACTCGGCTTAGAAACCTTGACAACTGGAGGAAGTTTGGAGCTATAAATAAAGATATAATGCAGAGGGAAAACACTAAGTGAGGAAACAGTGTGGAAAATTCTGCTTTTATGATTCACTCAACAATTATATCATCTGCTCGTATGTCACATCATCTCAAACGCCGTGGCATCTGCTGTTTTCTATTGAGCTTTCATGCATTTCAGTTTACACACAGGGTTCGAAGGGAACCGGCATTTAAAATAACGCTTCCTTGAAGACATTGCGTGCTGTATGAATCATCTTCACACGCAAATGTAATTTACTCACAGTGGTGATTATGTTGATGATTATAAAGGAGTTTGATGTTCAGTTGCGCATTCATCTTTCGAGGCGTTTTGCTGCCATACAGTGCGCCAGGTTTTTAAGGACCCAACTGTGAAACTCCTCACTTGTTCCCTTGAATGAGGCTCTTTCTGTCGCAGCTCTCCTGAAATGTCAGGACATTGAAAGGTATTCTCCCCTGTGATGAAAAATGAATTACTTTTCCTTTTGTAGTGTTTTTGAAGAGCACAAAGAACAATTTACAGGGAATCGGAACATCAGAGTAATGATACCGAAGCGCTTGTCAGGCCCTTTTATAAGCCGTTTCACAGAAAGTGGCATCCGTTTAACTGCCGAGAGTTTGATGATGCATTTTAAGCAGGAGGATATTTTGTGGGGATACAGCCCATTGAAATTTATTCTTACAAAGATAGATGGAATCAATTTTGCCTTCGCAAAAAGATAAAACAAACAGAATGGCCTCCAGACGTATCAATATTGAGACAAATTAGCCAAGCTTTGCTCATTATGGGAGGGGAAACATATTTGCCGAATAGTTTTTCCAAAGATGATCCACTTTGTTTTCATCTTTATTACCAGGTAGGAGACTGTTGTCAACATGGGCAGTTAAGTTAATATAACAGTTTTGCTAAATTTCACAGAAATTTACTAGGGATGGGAATCTGTTTTTTTTTTAAACTGTTACTTAAAGGAGCAATGTTGAGATTTTAGCGGCAACTAATGGTGAAGTTGCAGATTGCAACCAACGGCTCACTCCACCCCTCCCTTTCAAAGTACTACTGCGGCTCTCACAGGACAAACATGTCGTCACGTTTTCGCTTCTTTGCCGAAGGAGATAATGTATTTACGAAATGCGCTTTGTAGAGCAGTTTGTCCGTTTAGGGCTACTGTAGAAACAACATGGCAATTTCCATGTAAGGGGACCCGCGGTGTATCTAGATAGAAATAGCTCATTCTAAGGTAATAAAAACATAACTCTTCATTATGTAAGGTCTTTATACAACACTGAAGACTGTAGCATTCCCAGCCGAACAGATACACTTTACTCTCGTGAACTGATGTTTATGTATTTTAATTTCCAAAGTAAACACCGTAAGAGCTGCATAAAAAACAAACAAACAGTAATAAGACACGAATGTAATCTATATATATATTCCCTTATAAAACCTGTAAAGTAATAAATACAGATTTACAATGAAAGTGTCTTACATTATAAGTAGTGTGACAATAAGATACACACGCTTTGCATAACAACAATAGAAAAAAGAAATGATCAACACTGATATTTTAGTCCTGTATGACAAGCTAACGACTAGCTAACGTTAGCCAATTGCTTCAGATAAAAATAACATTACAAAGTCTCTCAAAATGTATCACACATATGAAACTGAAACGGTACCTTGTGCCCTTCATCAGCCAGGAGCTAAGAGAAGAATCCTTAAACATATGACTGCCTAGAGTGCATCCAAAAGTTAACATTCGTTTCCGGTAATATTGATCAGAATGTCGTTTCACGTATACAGTGCGCCCGTGTTCACAAACGGCTACGCTAAACTTCCTATTTTAGATTTCAAAATAAAAGTATGTGTGACAAAAGACTCAAAAAACCCCAATAAAACAAATAGGAACACCGTAACACAACAAGTATAATACATCAAAGAATATTACTCAACCAAGACACAAACAAATAAAGAGTCCCCATTTCTTTTGCATCTGTTTTAATTCTTGTAAAAGTCCTTTCTCAATATTCAATGGAACCACCGCCCTGGATGGCTGCAGGTGGAGGTGTAGGATCACTTCAATGGTTGGGGGGTTTAATGGTCATTTACAAAGACATAGTTATGTATATTATATTGTATTTCTGTCAATACTGTAGATCAGGGGTCTTCAACTTCTTTGAGGGCCAGATTCCAAAAGTATAAATAGGATGTGGGCCAGATTTTTACCATATTCTCATTTTTCTGTTATTTTGTTTTTCTGTTATTTATTGCGTTTTGTTACTTTTATACTGTTTTTGTTTCTGTTACTTATAGGCCATGATTAAAACATGCACACAAATATTGCATCCAGTATTTGTGCCTTTTCATGACATTAAATTAAAAGTGATATTGTCTTTTTAATTGTATTTTATATTCCTTAAAGTCCTACTTTACCCCAAAAAAATTGCTACTAATTTACTCACCCACAGTCCTCCAGTACATCGAGATGTGGGTGGCATTGTTTTTTCAAGAAGATATTTCTGAAGATATTTGGTTGAATTAATTAAAGTTAAATCAATAAAAGTAAAAAACGCAAATACATTCAACACAAAAGTAATCCCTGCCCCTTGTGACGTTAAATTCGCGTCTTATAAAGCGAGTCAATTGATCTGTGCAAGAAACTGAATGCTATTATCACATCTTCGGGTGAATCCTGATCGCATTCATGTGCCCCACGCACTTATAGGGCAGAGCCTTTGTATAGTGCGAGTTCTGGGGGGAGATGAACAGCTGTTTTTCGTAAATATAGCCATTATTCATAATGAATGCAGTAATAAAAACAACACCATTTCCCCTTATCTGAGACAACCGTTCACGTGGTGTGCCCTTCCTACAGTTAGCTTACTTTCAAGGGCACTAAACGCGTTTTAGAACACGACCTATCGCGTGCGCAAACTGATTGCCTGTGGCTGTGAAATGCATTGCTGATTATAACTTTGTAAATAGCATTAAGTTTCTTGGACTGACCAATTAAATCGCTTTAAGACGTAAAACATTATGAGCTGCGGGAATTACTTTCGTTTTGAATGTAGCAGCAGCGTTTTGGACTTTTAAAGATGTAGCGTCTCAGGAGGACATGCATTTAAAGCACACCGTTCTTAAAGTCTCTCCACTTATTTGAAATGTTAAGGCGGGCCAGGAAAAGATGATTGACGGGCCGCATTTGGCCGTAGATCCTCCAAAAAATACACACTGGACCTTTAACTGTTACATTACCAGTGATTTTAGTACTTTTGAGGAAGCACCCGATCTGTTGATCCTAAATATATAAAAACCTAATTTTAGTCAAAAAAAAATTTTTTCTACATAATCTAAAGATCATTCTGTGAAAATATAATCTTAATAAATGTATTACTGACTGATTGAAATTAATGTTCAGCAGCTTTTGGAATTTTTGTCCAAAATAATATAACACTTGTCAATAAAATCAATATTTAATCATGAAATTCAATATTTAAAATAATTAATTTTAGTATTATAAATAAAAAAAATTAAAACCGTGTCTCAAAATCTTTGATATAATTTTGTCATTTACAGCAATTAACACATTTCCATGTCTAAGACTACTTTGTAGCTCCTAATCTTGTAATTAGGTTTTTAAGCCTGAATTAATCGTCAGGGTCATGTGTCGGTCTCAAATTGTCATATGACGGTAGTTGCTGAGCCTCCTATCATGGTATACTATCACGGTACTGTGTTTGATCATCTTTGTTGTTCTTAATTATGTTTTTAACACCAAATGGTATTTAAAAAGATTGAAAAATTAAATAAAAAGAAAAGCATCTGGAGCATTCAAGAAACGAAATGAACATTTAAATATTTCACAAGAAATGATGATTAAAAATGATTTAAGGTAATCGTGATTAATGATTAATAGACAGTTCCAGAGGCAACAACATAAACAAACATTACGTGGCCCAAACTTAACTTCCAGTAGACATCTGCAAAGAAACTATAACTATTGAGTAGTTTTAATTTAATTTAATACAATTAACATGCAGTAAAATATTAATATAAATTAAATAGAACGTAAATTGTTATATTATAACCAAACACAAACCGGAAGTTAACTTCGTCCAGGAGCGTGCACACAATGAAACCATCTATATTCTACTTACTACTGTAGAAATGAAAACAGTTGTATGTTTTCTAGAATTATTTACAGTATTTTAAATTGCCCACAGTATCAGTATTGTGTATATTAATTATCACGGTAAACTGTATTATTGAATGCCAGCACAAGTCTAGGTCACATAGAGTATATGTACTAAACGGAATACATTGGTTATTAAAATGCTGTTTAATACAGCAAATCCAAAGTTATGCACTAAGCGTAAAATTCACAAACTATTTATCCTACTTAGTTTCATATGAGCAACGAATCATTAGGTCTCATAAGTCCACATAACACAAGAACAGTTCATTTCTAATTGAATGTATGGGTAGACATGATGAAAATAATGACTTGTAGTTCAGTGAGTAAGTAAAGGACCATAACTATGTTAACTGAATGAATCTCAGAGTGAGTCATTAGAATGATTCAAACTGATAACCCATGGCTTTGATTCGTGTGTCTTGTTGACTTTATCAAATAAAAACAACTGGCCCATAAGAGTCATTCTTCTGTACAACTTTGCTTCTATGTTTGTTGTTGCGTGTAACCAGCGAGGACATCGCAACAGAAAGATGTGTTGCTTATTTATTGTCTTTCTTTGTTGTGGCACTCTTTTAACCTTTTCATGTTCAGTTCAGAATCCAAGATCACAACGTAGTTCATCTGCCATTTTACTGTATATTCCCTAGCAGCATTAACATTCATGCATTTGGCAGATGCTTTTATCTAGAACATGTTCTCGAATCCCAACCCCTAAATTTGGCTTAAACCACCTCCCCGAATTTCTTCACAAACAAAGCTCAGACGCTCCAATCGTTTCAGTCGGTCTTAACGCATTCCCTCGCTTGTCTTAGCTGCTTTGCTTTAGAACAATATGTAAAATTCATGAAGGCATTGTATAGTCTAGGATGGGGAGTTCATACGAGGCCACGGCAAAGTAAAGCCTCATATCATATTCTATCAGCACTCAGCAATACGTGACTCATACCTAATGTTATATGTCAGTGTTTATCAGATAAAAAGGCTGAACTCTATCAGACTGTGTCAGAATGCTGCGAGCATATGAATCATTTGTGTTATGCACACACCGAACTGTTAGACAGGTTAACTATTTGATGCTAATGATATAATCATCCTGGTAATGTGATGACATCATCCAATAAGATCTTATAAAAGTCTACTGTAATATTTGTTTCCATGGTAACAGGGAATTCTCTGATTGGTGGAGCTCTGTTCATAATTATGGGTAGTGTAGTTTCTCACTAGGAATTTGGCTTTTAAACATGAACAGACTTTTTAATCATTTAATCTCATGTCAGGTCTATCTTTAAATCTTAAGATCTGTCGTGCTATCACATTCTTGTTTTGCTCTTCAGAGCAGCAAATGCAAAAATTCTGTACCATTTACATTTATATTGAGAACGTGTGATCCATCAGGTGAAAAGTATTCAAGATGCTATTCGAGACAAGAAGAAGAGATTTAACTTCATGGGTGAGGACGTAAACCTGGTTCCATCGGTGGGCATCTTTATAACTATGAACCCTGGATACGCTGGAAGGACTGAGCTACCGGAAAACCTCAAGGCTCTCTTTAGGTAAGCCTAGGATTTGCATGTTATTAAATGGTGTTTGGTCTTAAAGGAGAATCCGCTGTTTTTAGATATCGAATTTGGTTTCTGTTTAAAAGGAGATATGATGCCACCTGGGCTTTTTTATTACAGAGATTTTAAAGTTTAATACTGTGAAATATTGCTATTTTCAGCTATAAAGTTTTTCCATTAGAGGATGCTTAGCACATCGTCTAAAAACACATCTCTTCTGTCAACACCTGACCGATCAGTTCTGACTTCTATCTCTTTTCTACTCTTTCAAAAAAGTAAATAACTTAGCTCTGTATACTGTGGTAGGCTATATGAGAGCAGTTTTTTATTGCACTTATGCTTTTTGTTGTCCTTACGTTGTTCCAATTGCTTCCATTGTTTCCCTCATCTGTAAGTCGCTTTGGATAAAAGCGTCTGCTAAATGACTAAATGTAAATGGTTGATTTTCAGGGAAGTTTAAAATAGGTCTGTCTATGTACAGTACTATACGATGTGTTTAATGCTTGGCAAACTTTTTTTTTATTTCTGCATCTGGTCCTATGTTGATCATTTTTTCTGCTCTGCAGGCCATGTGCGATGGTCGTGCCAGATTTTGAGCTCATCTGCGAGATCATGTTGGTGGCTGAAGGCTTTATTGAGGCTCGACTCTTGGCCAGAAAGTTCATCACACTATATCAGCTCTGCAAGGAGTTGCTATCTAAACAGGTTTGCACTATTACGCTATATAAATCAACGCATACGTCTGAAATCATTTTAAATGGGGTGGGTTTAAAATGACTTCATAAAGTAAAATGACAACATCCCTCATCATGTTTTATCAAATAAGCCACCACAGTTTCTAGCTCTTTCCATGAAAACTCTTGCTTTTTGCACATACAAGTGTCCGTGACTAAACAAAAACGGATGACAGTGAATGACTAACTTGATAAATAATAAATGAGAGAATATAAAGTAAATGTCACCAAATCACTTTGTTATGCAGAAATACCGCAGAACGCATCAGTCAGGTCACTTTAGGGTTCATCAGATATTCTGTTTATTATCAACATAATGTTTTAAATTTTAGAAACAGGTTGTGAATGATGATCTTTTTATCTTTATATGTATTTAAACCAAATTTAAAATTTTTGTCCCTATAGGAATAAATGGGCAACAACGTTTTAATAATGTTGTAATAATGAGGGATATGTTTCCCTCGCTATAAACCATGTCCCCACCATATGATGTGTTGCTGAATATGTCTGCAATTTGCATTAATCATTTTTACAGTATTTCACAATTACTGGTATTTGGTCTGTGACAACGCTGCTGTCCTTCTGAAACCTCGTACTGTATCTCCATATTTCGTGATCATTATTATTAGTCACCCTTTGTTTGTCACTGGGTTTTGCAAATATCTAACCAACAGAAAGTATTAAAAAGTGCTTGTCAACTTTGACAACACAGAATTTATGCTTTAAAAAAACAGTGTTTTTCCATTTCCTGAAACATCCGGGACACCCGAGGTTGTGGTAGGACAGCAACGATATGGTCTAATGAAACTGAATATGAAAACGAACATGGTGATGTTACAGACAGATTTCATTATTGCCACCATTTAAATTTTGTAATTTACAAAAAGAACCAATACGTTTTTTTCTTATTTTCTTATTTTAGAGACCTATTTCCTTTTAGTAAGAGCAATTTTTCTGCCGGTTTGGGGAATGTTTATCTGTCATAGGGACTTTATTTGATTGCAGCGTTATGAGAAACCCAATTGTTTTCTAATAAAAATGCAGTCAATCCTGCTATCTTATTGCTGTTATTATATAAATTGTTTTTGGGTACATCTGATACAAACTGTGAAATATGTGAATGAAAAAAAATCAAAGTGCAGCTGAATCAATTATTATTAAATAGTGTGTAATAGCTTTTCACCTGCGGTAGTGGAATGTTTTTACCGTTTGCTGCAGTCTTTTTGTATATTTGTTGTCTTCTTAGGATCACTATGACTGGGGACTGCGGGCTATTAAATCGGTGCTGGTGGTAGCTGGTTCACTGAAGAGAGGCGATCCGGACAGACCTGAGGACCAGGTGCTGATGAGAGCCCTGAGAGACTTTAACATCCCTAAGATCGTGACCGATGACATGCCTGTCTTCATGGGCCTCATCGGGGACCTCTTTCCGGCTCTAGACGTGCCTCGAAAAAGGGACATGGACTTTGAGAAATTTGTCAAGCAGTCCGTTTTGGATCTGAAACTGCAGGCTGAGGACAACTTTGTGCTAAAGGTAAATTTGGATGAAAAATACGAACTCTTTGAGGGCTCCCTGATATTAGAGAGACAAGAGATAGACATGAAGGGTGCGTAATGTTCATGCCTTGCCGTATCACAGGACACCATCTCGAGGCATTTTCCACAAACAGGATATTAAAATATGGCTTGAAAATCTTGAAATGCCAGTGGAATTGTAATGTAAAGTTAGTCAACCCTTTTACCAAAAATCAGTAAGAACAATTATGCTGTGTTCACACATGGCCGTAGCCAGCTATGAGGTCCGGACCTCGGTATTTTTTTCATATTCAAAAGTAGAATGTGAAGCTCTGAATGAATAATGAGAAGTTCAAAACTCTTTTAGTTTAGTCAATACAGTTTACAAAGTTGTTTATTGTCCGTGTAAAAGATGGATTAATTTCACTTCAATTTCATGGGAGGCTGGTGGTGTCACGAGATTGATAGAGTTGTGAGTTTTCTCATAAGGGCAGTAAATTGCTTTTCCGCTCATTCTCCTTCACAACTCCTTCCTGGTGGAACATTCTTCCTAACTCGGTCCGGTTAACCACATCTCTCACAACATTCAAAAAACTACTTAAAAACCATCTTTTCTGTGAATACTTGACAGACAATGAGAAAAAAAACTAACCCTGTCTCTTTCTCTTAACAGGTAGTGGTCTAGCTTTTCTTGAAACTAGTAAATTTGTATTAGCACCTATTGTATTATTGCTCCTATATGACAGATCGCTTATTGCGCCCTGAACTCTTTGTAAGTCGCTTTGGATAAAAGCGTCTGCTAAATGACTAAATGTAAATGTAAATGACTAAATGTAAATGTAAATGACTAAATGTAAATATAAATGTGAGTGAGTGCGTGCTTTTTTTCACGCAATTGCACACTTTAGGAAGTTAATATAGGAGTTGCATATGGGAACATTTTTATTTTGGGCATGTTTTTGAAGCTCGATCTCACAGCATGCCATTGTTAACTTTAATCATATAAAATAATTTCCCCAAAACAAAGTTGTTGACAGTGAAAATGCTGAGTGACTAGTGTAACGGAGTAAACCTGACTCCCTGACCTCAAGATGTGCTTTAGCGATAAACGCTAGAGACTGCGGTCTTTAGCCTACTCGTTAGCGCGCCCCTCTCCCATTCTGGAGTCTGGATCAACGCTGGTTCGAGGCGTTGAACCAGTTACAATAGTTGTTTTGGAAAACCACTAGCCACAGTATAAAGCCCTGTTCATAGTTATATAAGTTTATAATTTGTTAACTTTATTAATCATTATATTTATTCAAGTTGAATCATTTATAGCATTTATTGGTAATATTAGGTATAATTATTGACACCCCAGCCCGGAGCTCACAAATTTTCAAACCCTGGCTACAGCCATGTGTTCACACCAAACGCGAACAGTCGCGTTCCACGCTCTTTATTACTCGTGGGAAGTTTGTTATATTCCCGTGAGTGACGCGAAAAACATCCCATGAAGGAAAGTGTCTTCACGCGTCTGGACCCGTCAAACAGTAGGTGTCAATGAGCTCTTCGCGAGAATTTCTCGCTCGAGTTGAAATTTTTCAACTTGCGCAGAAGATGCGATTGATGCGAGTTCGTGTCTATTTGTGTCTTTGCATTGACTTTGTATGTAATTTACAAATGCAAATCTTTTAATTTGCGTTTGGTGTGAACCCAGCAATAGGTTTAAACTCCAGATTTGCGAGATTTTGTTATTTTTAAGCAATTGAGATGAAGGTAAATTATCATTTGAAGGTAAAAAGAAGAAACAATAATACTATAATTTAATAATACAATGCAATTACGTATCCAGGTATTAATCTAGCCTAAATAAGTTATAAAAAATTAGGGGCTAGTTTTTTTCTAAAATAAATTAAATTAGGTTTTAATCCGAGTTGTTTTAGTTTTAGTTATACTATTATAGTAGTTTTTTATTTTGAATTAGCTTTTATTTTAAAATTTTCTGTTTTCATAATTTTCGTTCGTTTGTTTTTTATTTTATTGTTTATTATAACAATAATTTAGTTATTAGTTATTTTAGTTTAGTTTAACATTTAGGTTGATATTTTATTTTAATTAACAAATGTTTTAATAGTTTCAGTTTTAGTTAACTGTAGTAGTAAACTTTAGTAATAACCTTGGTTTCAATGGTTTAATGGTCAACACAACTGACGATTCGATGATTCAATATATTTTTAACGCAAAAATTAATAACAAATTAGATTGTTTTGGCTTTTTTCAGAAGAGGTTTAAGGGTTAAATTATCATTTTGTTCTGGAGGTATACAAAGTTAAATTTCTGTTAGGTAGTTATCTAATAAGTCGTAGGTCAATGTATTTTTGTATGTTTTATAAAGTCTCAAAAAGTCTTAAAAGTAAACGCATTTTAGGAAAGATCCATTATTTCTTTTTTATTTCTTCTTTTTATCATATTTTTTTGCTTTTTGTTGCTTGCTGTAATGGTCTTCAACACCTCACATCAGTTTGTGATTGACAGACAGTCCAACGCAACAGAGGTTTAGCAAAACCCAGAGCAACTCCACCACCGCAGCTCTGATTGATGTAGCAATTGCGTTTTTTTCTCAACTTCACCTCTTTTTCTGGTGCGCATTATCTTCCGCTACGAGCCATAAACGCGCTGTTGTGTTTCAAGCAAATAGACATTAGTGTCAAAGCAGTCTGGAAGTGGATATATTGGACAAATCAAAGATAGCAGGAATTGCAGTGTAATAGTGCCTCGGGTGCCGAAGAGGAGCTCTAATTTTGAGCATTAGGCCGAGATCTAGATATCAGCTCTTCCGTTCGCTAGAGCCAGGGGAAATAAGTGTAATCTCAGACAGGTCAAAGTGGTACAGAAACAACATAACAGCGCTCCATCAAGGGAGGCCCGGCTCCCATCGATGTATTTAACCCCAGTCACGGCACGAGAAGAAACACGCATCTGACTCCGGAACACCGGGGTCAACGGGATGTGCCTGTCTGACACCCTGAGCCACAGCTTGCTTCTGGTCGTTGATTTGTTTGAGGGCAGGTGCGCTAGAGAGAGGGAGATGTGTGCTTAAGTTCTAGTCTACCATTAACCGCAGCCCCTGACAGATATCAGATCAAAGCGGCAATCAGAGAAACCCTCTGTGATGCCAAAGGAACCCAACGGGAGGCTACATCAATGCCATTGACTGAACATACCATCAGTTCCAAAAGGAAAATCTGAAGTCGTTTTTCTCCTCTTCACTCTCAGAAGGAAGCTGCTCTCTGTCTAAATGTTTATAAGATAGGATTTAATTGTGAGTCGACGCTCGGCGAACAAGTGGGTGTTCACGGCAGTACCACCAAGAGTGCAATCTTTCCACTTACGTTTCAATATGAAACATTCAGGAAATCCGTGAATGTAAGAGCGTAATGGTGTGTAAAGTGACTCTGAATTTGTACTTGAGGTCTGTCCGCAACTGATATTTTCATTCCACTTATGCACATCCGTCCCACACAGTTTACCTCTGCGTCCGTCCCGTCCCAACTTCATTTACATTATGAACGTTTCTGCAATCTCATACTTTTAAAAGCATTAAAAGAAAAATTTGGCCAGTGACATGAAACTGTTTTGTTGGCTGCAGTTTTTGCCATTGAGCGCCATAAATTAAATCTCAAAGCCCAGATGAATGTTTCACAGATGAATGCTTTGGGCCTACATTAAATGCCAGGTTTGTTTTTGTGTTCAAAGGTTAACAGAAGACTTAAATGAAAACTGGATTGCTGGAATATTAAATTAGTTTTGCAACTATACGAAAACAGTAGGTTGTTTATTCAAGATGATTTCAACACCGGCCGATCTCATTGAGACTGGAAACAAAATGTTCGAAAGACATTTCAGATGCTGTAAAACGTTTTTACCATACTCCAATGTCAATATTTGGTGATTTAAATACAATGTAAAGTTTTGAAAGCATTTTTTGTGTGTTTTTAAAACATAGTTAGTCTGTAGTCAGGTAAGTGAATTGTCACATCCATAACAGTCAATTTTCCTCATATATGGGCACATGAAAATTAAAATATAGTTATGTTTTATAAAACACAATAAACACATTGGTTAGCACATTTCAATTCACAGAAATCATACAAAGTGTGTTGTTCGTCCTTTTTGTCACATCCATAACCTATTATTTTTTTCTCTCTTTTAAAATAGAAAACTTGTGCGTAGACTTCTGTACTCTGTCATCAGGGGTTTAGTCAAATATAAACAGATGATTCAATATATTGGTGTTAAATACATTCTTTGAGAATTTATATTTCAAGTTTTGACTGAAAAGGTCACATCCATAACTCTGGAATTTCCCATATGTGTTTCACTGTGCAGTACTAAACAAATGACTCGTAAACAAAATGACAACAACTTATAATTTGTACACAAGATTCTGAATCCCACCGCAATTCAGATGTCTAATTTTGCCTTTTTTCTATGCCATGACTGTGCGGTGAGAATACAATTGTATTGAAACTGAATCTCAGGGAGGACAGGGAGATCATTTAGTTGAACTTTTCTTGTTTTTGTTGTGTGGCGTGATGCGAACCACAACAGTTATAGGATCCTGCAAAAGCTGCTTTTAGCCAGACGAGCTTGTTTGTCTCTCCCGTGTAATGTTTCATAGTGAAAAACTTTAAGAAAAGCAACTTTATGGCCTTGTACTGTGTATCTAACTCAGCTCTGTTCTTCACCGACCTCTCAGATGGTTCAGCTGGAGGAGCTTTTGGCCGTCCGTCACTCCGTGTTCGTGGTGGGCAATGCCGGCACGGGGAAATCCCAGGTCCTCAAGTCTCTCTACAAGACATATCAAAATATGAAGCGAAGGCCCGTGTGGGCTGATCTCAACCCCAAAGCTGTCACCAACGATGAGCTTTTCGGCATTATAAATCCAGCCACGCGCGATTGGAAAGACGGTACGAGCTGCCGACGCTCTTTTTTTTTCCCGGCAGTTCCATAACATTGGTTTGCAGTGCGAGAATCAACGTGTGTGCTTCTCCCCCCAGGGCTGTTTTCTAATATCATGCGTGAGCTGGCTAACATCGGTCACGGCGGACCCAAGTGGATTGTCCTGGATGGCGATATTGATCCGATGTGGATTGAGTCACTGAACACAGTAATGGATGATAACAAGGTAAAGCCAAGACAACTCCAGTTCAATATCGAAGTGCATTCGAATGTCTTCATAAAAGCGTTGGGCCGCATTCAACTGAAACGCATTAAAAAGACCTTCACCATTCAAAAAATGACCTTTAGAGTTGCACTTTGTTCTTGTATTTTGTGGAGTTGACAGCGTTCTGAGGCTGTGTGTGTGCGATACTGTAGGTGCTGACACTGGCGAGTAATGAGAGAATCCCACTGAATCCAACCATGAGGCTGGTGTTTGAGATTAGCCACCTACGCACTGCCACGCCAGCGACCGTCTCCAGAGCTGGTCAGTGTTTGCTCTCCTCGCCTCCACTTTCTCCTCTGTTGCCTTCCTCGCAGCTATTACAATAAACCAGTACATAAGAAACAAACTCCGGGAAACAAGAGTAGAAAATCTGAATCTAAACTGTAGCAATAAATCATGAGATGGCAAGAAGCAAAACACAATCTTTGCTGTTTCTTCCCACAGGCATTTTGTACATCAACCCTGCAGATTTAGGCTGGAATCCACCGGTGTCCAGCTGGATTGACAGGAGAGAAGTCCAGTCAGAGAAAGCCAATCTGACCATTTTGTTCGACAAGTATCTCCCATCGTGCCTTGATACCCTCAGGTCAAGGTAGCGTTTCTTCTTTTAAATTCGATTGTTATTAGATTTTGTGTCATAGGGAAAAGAGTTAAAGAAATGGTTCACTCAAAAATTGTAGACCCTTATATACAGTACCAGTCAAAAGTTCTGAAACGCTTATAGATCTTAAAGATCTTTTATTATCAGTATATGAAGAGTTTGGTTCCAGTACGCTATAAATCCATTTCGATTAATTTGAGTAAAAATGTGTTTTCTTTACAAAGAAAGTGGCAAGATGAAAACCACTATTTTCTGTTTCAAAGTTTCACACGGCATCTTTAGGTTCTAGTAACATAAAAAATTCAAATCCAGATTTTGATTTTAAAAGATTTATTATAAAAACTGATATTTTTTTCCCCAAAATGCAATAAATCCATGATTTTTTTCCCAAAATGCAATAAATCCATTGAGTCAATATAAAAGTTATTTTTCATATTGAAACTGTTGAAAATACAACAAAGTGAGTTGATCCACATATGACAGCCTCTGAACTCAATACAATAATAATCTTACATACAGGCTCTGGACTAAAAATACATATATAGGTGCTGGTCATATAATTAGAATATCATCAAAAAGTTGATTTATTTCACTAATTCCATTCAAAAAGTGAAACTTGTATATTATACTCATTCATTACACACAGACTGATATATTTCAAATGTTTATTTCTTTTAATTTGATGATTATAACTGACAACTAATGAAAATCCCAAATTCAGTATCTCAGAAAATTAGAATATTACTTAAGACCAATACAAAGAAAGGATTTTTAGAAATCTTGGCCAACTGAAAAGTATGAACATGAAAAGTATGAGCATGTACAGCACTCAATACTTAGTTGGGGCTCCTTTTGCCTGAATTACTGCAGCAATGCGGCGTGGCATGGAGTCGATCAGTCTGTGGCACTGCTCAGGTGTTATGAGAGGCCAGGTTGCTCTGATGGTGGCCTTCAGCTCTTCTGCATTGTTGGGTCTGGCATATCGCATCTTCCTCTTCACAATACTCCATAGATTTTCTATGGGGTTAAGGTCAGGCGAGTTTGCTGGCCAATTAAGAACAGGGATACCATGGTCCTTAAACCAGGTACTGGTAGCTTTGGCATTGTGTGCAGGTGCCAAGTCCTGTTGGAAAATGAAATCTGCATCTCCATAAAGTTGGTCAGCAGCAGGAAGCATGAAGTGCTCTAAAACTTCCTGGTATACGGCTGCGTTGACCTTGGACCTCAGAAAACACAGTGGACCAACACCAGCAGATGACATGGCACCCCAAACCATCACTGACTGTGGAAACTTTACACTGGACCTCAAGCAACGTGAATTCTGTGCCTCTCCTCTCTTCCTCCAGACTCTGGGACCCTGATTTCCAAAGGAAATGCACAATTTACTTTCATCAGAGAACATATCTTTGGACCACTCAGCAGCAGTCCAGTCCTTTTTGTCTTTAGTCCAGGCGAAACGCTTCTGACGCTGTCTGTTGTTCAAGAGTGGCTTGACACAAGGAATGCGACAGCTGAAACCCATGTCTTGCATACGTCTGTGCGTAGTGGTTCTTGAAGCACTGACTCCAGCTGCAGTCCACTCTTTGTGAATCTCCCCCACATTTTTGAATGGGTTATGTTTCGCAATCCTCTCCAGGGTGCGGTTATCCCTATTGCTTGTACACTTTTTTTCTACCTCCCTTCACCTCTCTATTAATGTGCTTGGACACAGAGCTCTGTGAACAGCCAGCCTCTTTTGCAATGACTTGCCCTCCTTGTGCAAGGTGTTAATGGTCGTCTTTTGGACAACTGTCAAGTCAGCAGTCTTCCCCATGATTGTGTAGCCTACAGAACTAGACTGAGAGACCATTTAAAGGCCTTTGCAGGTGTTTTGAGTTAATTAGCTGATTAGAGTGTGGCACCAGGTGTCTTCAATATTGAACCTTTTCACAATATTTTAATTTTCTGAGATACTGAATTTGGGATTTTCATTAGTTGTCAGTTATAATCATCAAAATTAAAAGAAATAAACATTTGAAATATATCAGTCTGTGTGTAATGAATGAATATAATATACAAGTTTCACTTTTTGAATGGAATTAGTGAAATAAATCAACTTTTTGATGATATTGTAATTATATGACCAGCACCTATATACTGTATATGGATATCGCATTTTGCGTAAAATTAAAAAGTGACTTTTCAGTACCGACCTGATACAATACTGATTTTGGCGGAAACTCTTTTTTATTAAATGCCGTTTATCGCATTTTGGAACCAAACTCTTCATATATGCTTAAATGTCTGACATTTCTACAGTGTAAAAAGTATGTGTCGTAGTAGATTTCATGAAATTAATTGAGTAAACTTTACTTAATAAAATGGTGTCCTTGATTTTTATAAGAAGAAAATTATAGAAAAAATCTTGGAATTCTAAATGCACAAATTTATTGTATAAAGGATCTTTACTTAATTATTTTGTGGTGGGACTACATTAATTCTTTAGCTTAATTTCTCTTACTGAGCAGTGAATTTAGAGTTCCCAGCATGCTTTGCATGCAACAGCATTAGGAGAGTCATTTTTGCGAAAAACTGCTATTTTATGTGCTTTACAATCAAATGAAAGACTTAATAGTTTTTATTGTTCAGTTGTCTTTGAGATTTAGAAGAGATTCTGTTTGTATGTTTGAGCTTCGTGGTTACCATCATTCAGAAGAGTGGTGCTTGTGCTTAGGTTATGGGAGAGCTCATGATGTGTGTTTTTTCACTCAGTGAACAGTAATGCTGCTAATGCTGTACTGAGACAACTCTCTGCTTAGTTGCACATCATATATGTTGTAAACACAATAAGAAATGTTAAACTGAAGTTAAAAGAGATCAAGAAGTTAACTCTAATGCTCAAATTAGTATTTCTTCTTAAGTTTATCGTGTGACATGTGCTTAAATAATTTAGGTAATTTTACTTGATTTATTCATGGAATATTGCTTTACAAATAAGTACTTAAAAAAATAATGGTAACAACATTAGACAAAATATTTTTAAGTAAATATCCATGTCATTTTTTGCAGTGTAGACAAAAATATATTTGTTCCAACATTTCAATTTCATTCATTAGAAAACAAAAATGTTCTAAAAAAAAGTGTGTAAAAATTGAACAATCATTATTTTGAGAATTCTGTTGGATCCCAATGGTTGTGTATGAGTCACAGTACACACTACATCTTTTAGAGTCCTGTTTTCCTTCTCTGTAGCTCAGACATACCTGTTTCTGAGCTAGGGCTGGGTCTGGGGGGGGCTAGGAGGCATTGCCCCTCCAAACATATCCAGCTGGCAAATAAAATAATTAATACGTCTTATTTGTATTATCTATTAAATAATGATCTGTCAGTGAAATCACAGAGAAATGTAAAAAAAATGTGCATGTAATGAACTATGATTATATATCTGCCCAACTAGAATATATGATTGCCCCCCCAGTCGAGCCAGCCTAGTACTGGGGCTGTGTCCAATCACATCTGTATTTCACTTCATGCAAATTCTAGTTACAAAACTTCTATCTTTCTTATTTCCAGATTTAAAAAGATCATTCCGATACCTGAGCAGAGTATGGTCCAGATGCTGTGTTACCTCCTGGAGTGTCTTCTCATCCCAGAAAACACTCCTCCAGACTGCCATAAGGATCTCTATGAGCTCTACTTTGTCTTTGCAGCTGTTTGGGCCTTCGGAGGGACCATGTTCCAGGATCAGGTGGGATTTTATGTAACTTCAGTCAAAAAACTATTTCAGCCCACTCTCTACATGTGTATTTTCATTTCCAAAGCCGAATCTTTTTTTTAATACCACCTTATTTGGAAACGAATAATGAATGTTTTAACACTACGAGCGTCTGCAACCTGTAATTTCTGTACACTTTCGCCGCAGCTCGTGGATTACAGGGTGGAATTCAGTAAGTGGTGGGTGACGGAGTTCAAAACCATAAAGTTCCCGGCTCAAGGCACCGTATTTGATTACTACATCGATCCCGAGACGAAAAAATTTGAGCCGTGGACAAAAATGATCCCGAAATTTGAAATGGATCCAGACATACCTCTCCAGGTTTGCATTGATGTGTTTGTATTTCTGTATATCTGTGTTATTTCTTCATAGTTAACTGGCATTTCTTTTGCATCGTCTGCAGTCGTGGATATATTTTTATCTCAAAGCTGGTTGCAATGCATTATGGGATTGCATATGAAATGCCGCCTTAAGATTTGACCGAAAACGGTGTCTTAGGTATGCTTTGGCACAAACGTCGCCATTGTCATGACAGCTATAATGTAAGATGTTGTTTCTGGCTTTCTTACAAGCCGGGAAACTTAAATACAACTCAAGCTGAAACAAAGTCGATTGGAACTGACCCAGGGTGTTTCTCCTCCAGGCCTGTCTCGTCCACACTACGGAGACCATCCGTGTGCGCTATTTCATGGACCGTCTGTTGGAGAGGAGGCGACCAGTCATGTTGGTAGGCAACGCTGGCACTGGAAAGTCTGTTCTGGTGGGAGACAAACTCGGTTCCTTGGACCCTGAGAAATACACCATCAAAAATGTCCCCTTCAACTACTACACTACTTCAGCCATGTTGCAAGGTATGTAAGTCTTTCCCCCTTTTCACATCACTGACAGCGAAATCGCTTCCAAAAGTGCAACTTGAATGCCCTTTGGACGTTGACGGATTTTTTTGTGATCTGATCCATACACCCACGGCACATTTCTCCGAGCGTCAGCTGTTTTATTTATGCTGGTGTCCTCTACTGTCTTTGCAATCTGTTGGTTTGATATTTATCACTCGGCAGCATGCTCACCCATGTGTTCATCTGCGTACTCCTTTCTGTCTCACCAGCATTCACAATGAAACAGACCAGGCACTTGTTTATATTATATTGTATGATCAGAGGGAAATGCTTGCATTGGTATACAGTCAATACTTTCTGTAGGGTATGAAACTTTTCAAAAGTTAAATACAGTCTAGAACATATACTGTTTTGCTTGATTTTGTTCAATTCAGTTCAATGTGTTTTTGCCACAAAGGGCAAAAAGATAAAACTGGCGTATGTTATTCAGTAGGGGCTTGCTAGTTTGGAACCAAATAATGGTTTATTGTTATTGATATGTTGTTTATTAGAGTAACTTTGGTAGCATAAGCTGTTTTCATCCCAAGTTGTGAATTTAACTTATGCGAAAAATTGGTGTACTGAATAAAACTTGTGCGAATAAAGCACCACTTTCATCCAGTGAGTCAAAAAGAACAAAATCTTACCTTCCTGATAAACTGCTGCAAAATATCATGTAGAAAATGGAAGTTTCTGCTAAGAAGAAGGTTGTAGGTTTTTTTTAGAGTCAAACTTTTTGATGAATTTATTCTTGGTGTTTTCATTGTAGTTAATGCACATATTTCCTAAGCAGATAAAATTATCCGTCTCACATTTTTAGAATCTATGTACATATTGGCGTTTCCATCCAACATTTTTTATGCGAGTAAATTATGCGAACATTTACTCTCCCTCAGGTTTTTCCAAACCTGTTTAGTTTTCTTTCTTCTGTTGAACACAGCGAAAGATGACTGGAAGAATGCTTGTAATCAAACTGTTTTGGGGCACTATTGACTACTATAGTAGGGGGAAAAAATACTATGGTAGTCAATGGTGCCCCAGAGCTGTTTGGTTTTCCACATTCTTTAAAATCTCTTTTTTTGTAACAGATCAAAGAAGTGTATACAAATCTTTTTTAACATTTACTAATACCTATTTAAAGTATCTCTCAAAATTAGTTAAATTTCACTAAATTTGTATCGACCAACATTATCAAAAATGATAAATGAGATAAAAATAATTTGTTTGTTGTTAGTCTGTGACTAATATAAATGAATGAGACCTTAATGTAAAGTTAATGTTACCATTTTGACAAATGTGGTTAGGATGATAATTTATGTAAAAATTAAGAATGTTCCTTGCTATCATAATCATAAATAATCCATTCCCTATTCATAGAAAGTCTCTTCATTTTCGTTTCTTTGCATTACTTCATGTTGCTGAGGCTTTATCTATAAACTCATTAACTTTATGCAAATGCCTCTGCTTTCGCTTCTGAAAAAAATTGTGCTGGCAAACAATTCTAAAAACCGTCTGTCCTCTGCCATCTTTCCCCGCAGCTGTTCTGGAAAAACCTTTAGAGAAGAAGGCAGGGAGGAACTACGGGCCGCCCGGCAGCAAGAGGCTCATCTACTTCATTGATGACATGAACATGCCGGAGGTGGACGCATACAGCACCGTTCAGCCGCACACCCTTATCCGTCAGCACATGGACTATAACCACTGGTACTCAACGCTTGCTAATAACCCTGAACATCACAATGATTTATTAAACAGTCCACCTTAACAGCCAAATAATACAATTTCACGGATCGAGCCATTCTCCCAAGAGCTATTTTACACAATGGACACGCTAGTTATGACCGTGACACCTTGCTACCTTTGCTCAGATAGAGAATTTAATTACTACAGTAATGGATTTTGTTACATAAGGGTTTTATCTTGTTAGGAACCGTGACATCGTTGGCGATCGTTCGGTACACGAGGCCACGAGAGGTTCTGTTTATCTTATCTGCGCTGTTAGTCACTGGAGGCTGTGTTTTGTCATTGAAAGTAAACATTTACGTGTAGATCAGAGCCGAAGTCAGTGTGTTTCTTTGAGCTGCAGTGGATTTAAGATAGACGCGGCATGCATACAGAGCGGCCCCCGTGCGTGCTTTTGTGTGCGTGGCGTAGGTGTGACTGACGGAACGCTGTGTCCTCTCAGGTACGACAGGAGCAAGCTGCAGTTGAAGGAGATCCACAATGTGCAGTACGTGTCCTGCATGAACCCCACCTCAGGCAGCTTCACCATCAACCCCCGACTGCAGGTACACGCTCAGGACTGCGAATTAAACACATATCTCCCCTTCTGCATCCTATTGTTTTTAATCAGATACTTGACAAAACTTCAATAACACATTTTTAACGCCTCTACATGTTCATACTGTAAATATTGTCCATTTCAGAGGCATTTCTCCATATTTGCTCTCTCGTTCCCCGGAGTGGACGCCCTGAACACCATCTACTGCAGCATCTTAAGTCAACACCTCCGTGGTGAGGGATTCCCACAAGTTCTGCAAAAGAGCTGTTCTCAGCTGGTACAGCTGGCATTGGCATTCCATCAGCGTTTGACCACCACATTCCTGCCAACCGCCATCAAATTCCACTACATCTTCAATCTCCGTGATCTCTCCAATATTTTTCAGGTACTTAAAGGGATGCAAGCCTCAGGTCCGCTCACGCTGAAAAAGATTGAAGTATTAATCTTTTTATAATAAAATGTTTATCCCAGCCGTCACTCTCTGCGCTGTCTGAATGTCTTTGGGAGGGAAATGACTTGCTGTTATGTCAGTGTTGGAAGATTAATAGTCTTTATAATAATTTTGCACTTAAAAAAATTGTCTTTTTAAAGTTCAAATATCTAAAAATTCTTAAAGGCATATTTCACCCAAAAATGAAAATTCTGTCATCATTTACTCACCCTCGAGTTGTTTCAAACCTACATTCATTTCTTTGTTCTGTTGAACACAAAAGAAGATATTTTGAAGAAAGTTTGTAACCAAACAGGCACTATTGACTACCGTAGTAGTTGTTTTATTTACTAGGGTAGTCAATAGTGCCCCAGACCTGTTAGGTTACAAACTATTTTCTAAATATCTTCTTTTGTGTTCAACTGAACAACAAACGTTATAAAAGTTTGGAACAACCTGAGGGTGAGTAAATGATGACCTTTTTCCTACCCCCTGGCAATTTTTCCCTTGTTTTAAGCACAAACTCTTTTCATTTTGATTATTTCTCTCAGAAAACAAGCCATTTCATCATCTCATATGGCTTTTGAAACAAACTTTATTTAAGAATTCTCAGATATTTGTACTGCAAAACAAGTAAAAAATACTAAGCAAGAAATTATTACTTACTTACTTATGCAGTATGCATAATCATTTGCCTTTTAGACAGGGCTGTACAGTGCAACATATATGTCGCACATGCTACGAAAGAATCGGTTTGTGCTAAGAGTAATTAGCCAGTGTAGCACGCGTGCGATACAGTTTGACAGGTGCATTAAACAGAGCTGCGTGTTTGTGTGAAGTGCGTTTGTCGTCATGCTTGTTTGTGTGTGACATTAATCAATGGCACACCTCTATATTACTTAGTTTAGTCTATTTTTCCGGCTGCATTGAGTCCATATACCTAGATGCGGACGCGGAATCCAGTTATTTAAATACAGTATGTCATCTGGCTGTTCTGTGTGTGAATGACCACGTTTACATGGACGTCAGTAATCAAATTATTTGATTTATTCTGAGTAAGATAATATTACGATTAAGGTGTTCACATGAGTTGCTTTAAGAATATACCTTTTGTGTTCCCGTTTTACATGTTACACTACATAGTTCGATTAATGGCATACGTCATTACTAAGCGACGCCGTTCGACATTTCCTCCATAATTTCATGTATCAACAAACAGTTCGTCTTCGTCATGGTACCAAATACAGTTTTTGGTGTTTCATTTATTTTCTAGAATTGTTGGCATCTTTCTTGTTTCCCGTTCGGACCAAAATGTGCTTTCTTGCTTGAAGCCATGTTGTTTGCTGTAAAACGAAGCGGCTGTCCACTGCAGTGCGTGTGCGTAACCTGTCGCAAAGTGCCGCGAAAGTTCCTACATGCCGGTAATAGTGCGATTAAGGTGTGTACATGTCTATACCGCACTTCGATAATGTGCTGTACAAGCATAAGCAATACAATATAAGAAAATCAAAAAGACAAATTATTAAAAAGTTCGTAAGTAAGATAAGATAAGCGTAAAATAGAATAAAATGAAATAAAAATAGCAGCTTTCACACTGAGTTAAATGGCAAGCTATAAAAATAGGTTTTAAACTGGACTTAAACATAGTGAGTGTTTGGGCCTTTCTAACATGTAAAGACAGATTATTCCAAAGTTTAGGGCCCGCCACTGCAAATGCACGGTCACCTCTATTCTTTAATCTTGCACAGGGGACAATTAACAATGAAAGGTCAGCGGACCTAAGTCCCTTCGACGGAGTATATGGCTGTACTAATTCTGACAGGTATGACGGTGCCAAATATATATATAAATTTAATGATTTAAAAACTAAAATAAGAATCTTATAATCAAGGATATAGGTCTGAGGATATAAACAAATTAGCTTCATCTCAGAAAAAAAACTGAAATCCAATCACAGAAATTCTAATGGTTGGTTTCCATTATAAATCATTAGCTTTTTTCATTAAAACGATTACAAAATTCCTTTGTGTTGTATGTTTTGGGCATTATTCCAAAATAATTTAAAGGTGTTCTATTGGTTGCCATGAGCCTGATAACATCCCACCAGTGGAATCCATCACATACCAGTAGAAACGATTATAGTTTCCATTTTATCCAATACAAATCCCATTATGATCATCAAATCCATTCAGTTTTCTACTGTTTTTTGGGAAAGGTTCTATTGTTTTCCAGCAGTTTTGCATACTTATCTTTAAGTGGGTTGAAGTCAAGTGACTGATTTTTTTATGTACTCGCTCAATAACTGTTTCTTGTGTATTTTTATCCAAAATAAGTTACAGAGTACAACTGAGAATATCAGTTCATATCTGAAAAAGCGTTTGACAATGGACCCTCGGGGCTAAATCTCTGTCAGAAAGGCAGCCCATCAGCTGCTGATTTGTTTCTCTTTGCAGGCTGAAGTAAATAATTCATTCATCCGTGGATCCTTTTCATGTGCGCGTTCTGATGGAAGTTACCTAACTTCCGACAAGCCGGTAAAATTCCATTTTATCCATTAATTAAAAGCATCTCAGTCAGACATGCTTGTGGCCAATTTTAAACGGTTTCCGCCTGAGCGCCATGTCCATTTTCGAGCTAGTTTAGAAGCTCAACATCATTAGCCAGATGCTCACGCATAAACAATTCAGCACGGCCACCTTTCAAGAGCCACACTGCCATCCCGCTTCTTGTTATTGCGGTGACTTAAACAAGCGCTCCTTGGATTTCAATTGTTTTAAAGTGGCTTTATTGGCTACGTTTCCTCAGTTTGCCAATGATGAAAGAAAGAAAAAGACGAGGGTGGCCTCTGAACCTCTCATTGTTTTGGGTGCAGTCGGAGTAATGAAGCAAAATGAGAGCGAGAGAGGGAACAGATGAGATGCAGCTGAAGGAACATTTGAAGTGCAGCCCTTAGTTCTGCCTTACTAATTCAACTCACAGTTCAGCTGCCTAAGGACAGAAGGAGAGGGAGGAGAGCGTTTCCGCGCGACACCCTCAAAGTACTTCGCATTTCCAGACACTTTCTCTGTCTGTGAATCTTTACACAGAGAAAAAGATTTCATCCAGACGCTTTTGGTTCTTTATTTATTATAAATGTCTATTCAGTATTTAGCACCTTCGGGGAAGCTGCTTTAAAACTTTTAAGCTACAAGATACTCAGAATTTATGGTTAAACTATACAGTCAAGTTTCTAGTAACAAAAAGTAGGTAACTACAACCACCAGCAGATTGTGTAATGTGTATTTGTTTGTGGTTGGCAATCACAGCAGTATTTATCTGGCACTGGAATAATAAGGTGACAGGCTTAAACAGCATTAGGACAGATTTATTTACTGTAAGTAAATAATTGCTCGGCACATAATCGGCTGTGTGTAATGCGCACACGCATATGATGTTTACCTCCAGTCATGCTAGGCCTATATAAATAATACTCAATAACTGCAATTAAAATGAATAAGTCTTAATAAATAAATACTGATCATACAACTTATGAATCATTTTATTTAGACATGCACAACATGGACTGATGTAGGGGACTGTTTGGGACAGGTTTGTGTTAAAAGTAATTTGCCAATGTAAATGTCATTATTATCATACTTACAGAATTGAGGTGTGTCAAGTACACAATCTGCTGTTTTATTCAAACCATTACTCTTGATAGGAGGCTTCCGTAAATATTTTTGTACGTAGGGTTTGCTGGGTAGTGGTGCAACACAAAAATGCAAAGTAGTGTGTAAGTTGTAACTTAGTGCCTATAGTTAAAACTAGGCTACACTGTAACTTATACACAGCTGGTGCAACCAGCCTCTGATTTTTTATGACTTAAAGGGACACTTCACCCAAAAATGAAAATGTGGTCATCTTTTACCCTCAGATTGCTCCAAACCTGTAAACATTTCTTTGTTCTGCTGAATACATAGGAAGATATCTGGAAGATTGTCAAATCTCCCCCCCGCCCCCGCCCCCCATTGACTCCCATAGTATTTATTTTCCCTACTATGGCAGTAAATGGTGGGTGAGATCTGACATTCTTCCTAATTTCTTCCTGTGTGTTCAGCAAAACAACAAATTTTGGGTGAAGTATCCCTTTAAATGATATCAAAGCAAAAATTATTGTAAATGGGTTTTTAATAGAAAATATTGTGAAACAATACTAAATGTATTATTCTTCATTCAGTTGTATACAACAAAATAAAAGTAAACTTTTGACCAGTTATCCAAATAATGTAAAGTTCTGTAAAAGTATTATAATTATAATTGCTAAGCAATAGTCAAGTAATGAATTCAGTAGCCTGTTTTAATAAATACTGCAGACAAAACACAGAAAGGCTAAACCGAAATAGACCAGATAAATACAGTACAGAGGGAGAGAGCGAGAGAAAGAAAAGATTTTAGCGGCATCTAGCGGTGAGGTTGCAAATTGCAACCAACGGCTCGCTCGGCGGCTCTGACTGGACAAAGATGTTTGTCGCGTTGAGATAACATACTTACGAAACACGCTCTGTAGAGCAGTTTGTCCATTTAGGGCTACTGTAGAAACAACATGGAGAATTCCATGAAAGGAGACCCGTGGTGTGTAGATAGAAATAGCTCATTCTAAGAAAACAATATATTGCATTTCTGTCGATAGATCCTCCTAAATACTAAACACAACACCTTTGAGTATGAAACTATATTTGCTTGTCCAAGTAGGGATATACACACAAAATGTACAAGTATAAGCATACATTTTTTCACTCAAGTTACCTCTATCAGAGAGGCACCAAAGAACCAATAAATTATATAGCACACTTACATACATTTATAAAGAGACATGACAAGTCACCTAAAATAAACATTGTAATATTTACTGTATCTTATGTACACAAATTTAAGATTAGTCATTATATATTTTTCTAAAATAAATTTATCTGAGGGAAACCCTTAAGTCTATTTTTACCTCTTATAGGGGTCTCTAATGCCTGGGGGACCCAGATACCCCCAGCCTCCTTCAAATTTGACAACTGCATAGCACACTCAAAACTGGCAGGAGTTTCAAAGTTGTCATTTTATCGCTTAAATTCTTAATGGTTTTTGGGACAATTGTGTTACATGTTGTGTTGTCTTCTTTTTCGGACCACCTGGAAACAAAGCCGAACTGTGATTGGTTGTTTTTCTTTGGTCAATGAAAGCCACCGCGGAGTCCAGACCTTCTGCCATCAGTCTACAGTTTAGGAAAAGTGACAGTGACTACATTCACACTACTGAAAAATGCAGTTACGTTTTTGGCATCTTTGAGTTACGTGTTTTATCGCAGTGGCTGAAGAAGCTGATTGCTTCATGATTACTCAGACCCATTTAATTGGTTCCAGATACACAGTATAACAAGTCTCCTGTTGCATAAAGAAAGACCCAAAGGCACAATCGTATCCAGTTAGTTTTTGTGAACTTAAAAAAAAATTGGAAAGGAAGTGAGGGAGCCTATTCACCCTTCAGCAAAAGAAAAGTTTCCTTTAAACGTTATTAATAAAGTTCAGGGAAAAACTTTCCCATTCAGATATCGCCAGTAGGTACTTATTTCAATACATTGATTGGCATAAAGTCATTAATTTATAGCCCGTGTGTGAGATAATTAGGCTCCATAGAGAACTCATTTGAGCACTGTGAGTTGGAAAGGCACCGCTGTGATTCGACAACACTGTGTTTTTAAATGTTCAGAGCTCTGTATGTCATCATAACAGATTTCCTCGGGTGCTGTCCGGGCATAACTGCAGGGAGGGACCGAGACTATATCTCGCAGAGCGGCGATGGGCAATCAGTTTGATTTATTTGTTTTCAAAGGAGAGCACTGAGGCAATGGCATCTTTGAAGAGCCACATGCTTGACAAAGACAATGTTTCTTGAATGCAGCCTGCAGTGTGCTAGAAAATGAGGACTGCAGAGTTCTTGATGATGTTCATCAGACTGATCGCATGTACCTGAATTCTTAAAAAAAGTTAAAGTTAAAATGCACCGACATATCAGCCAGTTATCTGTATCGGTCGATGAAAGTTATTGGCCCATATAGTTAAAAACAGCCGATGATCAGTGCCGATACATCCTGTCAATCAAAAGAGGACATGAAAATGCAATGAATTTGTGCTCTGTGTATAGTAAATGTTAAGAAACATCACCAGTTTGATGTTTAATGTGAATAGTCATTATATGAATTGATAGCATTAAGAAAGTTAAGAAACATTCTTTTTAATCATCAGAAATTATGCCAGTTAATATTAGCACCGAACTATGGGTATCGGTATCACTTTGAATAATCGGCTGTCGGTATTGATGGAAATATTTAGTATCGGTGCATCTCTAATAAAACATTTAAAAACTGTAATAATCTAAAAACACTGACAAAATAAAAATGATGTAAATGTTATGCTATTACACAAATTATACAAAAAAACTGTACAACCCATTGTTGTGATGTCATTTCCGTTGTCAAGTTCATTCCAAAAATGTTGTCATTTCCACAACAAACCCGTGTATGTGTGTATATAAGTATTGTGTTATGACAATTTGTGAAAAAAAAGGGTCACAACTCTCACTGTTAAAGTAGGACGTTGCGATTAGGTTTTTTCATTTTTTGACATACTGTACAATATATCCAAATGAAATGGCCTCTGGAATCAAAAAAACATTCCATGAAATTCGGAAACCTGGCTATTTGACAAATTATTAAAGATTTAAAGAGGTACGTACATTAACTAATAAAAATATATCAAGAAATGAATAAATAAATAGTGACCTGCACAGATGAATATTTATAAAAAACACTGTAGTACTCTATAAAAATACAAATGGGCAGTTTTGATTTAATAGTGACTTTAACATTCAATAAACTACTGTAGCAGCATGAACGTGCAATGTGTTTTATGGTTGTTTATTATTTATAAGTTTACCGAGCCTATATCTAAATAAAGATCCATCATTCTGTATAGTATTATAAGTAATATGACCATCTGGACAAGCTGGATGGCTTGATAGTACATTACGATCCAGCATTTACTGTAATGTAGAACCAGCACAATTATTCCTTAAATATTACTATAATTTACTAATAAATAGGTTTGTTATATATTTTCTAGACTTTATATTTACAATGGAAGGACGGCAACTAAATATGGGGCAGATGGAGTTCAGTCCAAGCTTATGCCAGAATGAAGCTAATTTTCCGAATGGCAAAGTGCTCCAGCAAAGCCATGCTTATAGAAGTTAGAGGAAGCGTCAAAGTGTCAGAATGAACGGTGCAGAGAAATTGGACAGGTGCTTGTTGTAAATCAAGGGCTGTGTATGGACTAAGGGTTAGCCCACACAACCGAGAGGCTGTTTATCCTGCCTCTTGATAGCTAATCGATACGAATTTGAGACGCCAGCACCAGCGAGTTGTGGATCACACAAGATGATGGTTTCAGGGATCCATTCATGCGTTCAGATTAGGAATGACTATTGGCCTCAGCCGAGGTTCCCGAGTCAATGTTGCGATCGATTTTATTATTTTGGAAAATCTCTCAGTCACTTCTGTTAATTGTTATATTAAATATTTGTGGCGATGGATAGAAAGGGTTAACTTTAGACACGTAAAAAGGCGTTTATGCTTTTTCATAAACAATGAATGTGTAACAGTTGGGAGCCTCTACTGGCTACATGGCCAAATGTGGTTTGGTCAACAATATAGATTAATTTCCGTCACTTTATGTAATTGCAGATATTAAAGGGCTGTGTTGGGATATATGGCATTACACAGATCATAGCGTGTAATTCCTGCCCAAAATCATTGGAGGTTGCTGGAGATAAATTGGTTTGCTCTCGTCACTCATCATTTAGTTGAATTGAGTAGCAATGTTGTGTTGCTTTGCCACAGTATTACAAAGCATTAATAGGAACTAATTGACAATTGAAACGGGTGTATAAAACTGATAAAGGTTTTGTTGTAGGACTCGGCGATAGAGCTTAAAAAATTGGACGGACGAGCCTGACCCCAAGTTAACTCCCGGTCCTGTTTGTTTATCAGTTTGGCTAGTGGCTAGAAATATAACAATTTATTTGATATAAAATTCATATTTAAATTAATATTAATGTAGATTATTATTTTACTGTATATTACTTAGATAAAATTTAATTAAAACCACCCAACAGTTATTGATTCTGTGCGGAGGTTTACCAGAATTAAAATTTGGGCCACATAATGTTTATTTATGATGTTGCCGCTGAAACCGTCTATAATGTTTCATATCGATGATTATTGATACATTTTTATAACCTTTTTTAAACAAAGAACAGTAGGAAATAAGTTTGAATGAACCACTGTATTATTCATCATGTTTGTTTTTTTCAATTTTAACTGTATTACTACCAAATGCTTTGGTAACAAATAGACTTATCAAAATCACACAAATATGAACAATTTCATTTTCACAACTATTTCACAAATTTTCTGAAGAAGAAAAATACTTTTTTAATAGGTTACTGTCACTTTAAGACCTAATGCTGATGCACATCCATTGTTATCAGCTGTGTTTATATGAACCTTGTGTATTTTTTAAATAAACTTTTGTGTATTTGACAGTTTAAGAGTAATAAGACGAAAAGGAGAACTTGCGTGACTGTCTATGTGCGTGTGTCGGGTGTGCGTGGGCATACATGTATGTCTAAAAAACTGTGAGAGTAAAATCACGTGCGTTTAAACAGACACATCTTTTAAACACATGAACAATTTTGTGATGATGAAAACTAAAACGATGTATCAAAAAAATGTTTTATCGTTATTGAGAAAGGTGTACTGTCGATTCGATACATACCCACACCCTGTTTTCGCCTAGTCCTATGCTATTGTCTTGAAAACAGTTTGTTTGGTTTGACAGGGCATCTTGTTTTGCACCAGCGAGTGTTTGCGGACTCCTCAGGACCTGGTAAAGATCTACCTTCACGAGTCCAACCGAGTGTACCGCGACAAGATGGTGGACGACAAAGATTTCGCCACGTTTGACAAGCTCCAGTCGGAAATGGTGAAAAAGTTCTATGAGGTGAGAGGTTTGCTGCTGCGGATGGAGTCATTAGAGGCCGGACAGGGCGCTGCTGTGAGAGCTCATGCTAATCAGAGCAAAACCATGTCAGCTCAGACTGCCATCAGTCCAGCAAATTGGGAAAATGTTTTTTTTTGCTTCCCCCCATCTCATGAGATTTATGTCAGAATGGTCTACAAGAAGGTGAAGGAGAGAAATAGTCCACTGCTGCTTTCCTTTGAAGAAGCATCTGATCATCACACAAACAGAAATCCTGCTCCGCTCCCTGGTCACCCCTGACACGTTCTACTGCATAACAAGCCAGATCAACAAGAAATACACAGAATTTATGTTGGTTTTACAAACAGTAGATTGCAGTTCGCTATCCAACGACTGTGAAATCTCAGGGTGGCAGTTCATTTTAAAACAGTTTTATGATTTGGCTCCCAGAGTAGCAACACTGGTTATTCAACTTTTAATATTTAATGGAATTCTAAATGCCAGTTTTTATTCCCACCAGGATACGGAGGGGACCCTGGAGGAGACCAAGGTGATGAATATGTACTGCCACTTTGCCACGGGCATCAGTGAACCCAAATACATGCCGGTTCAGTCCTGGGTGAGCCTGAACAAGACCCTGCTGGAAGCCCTTGACAGTTACAATGAAGTCAATCCAGCTCTGAACCTTGTTCTCTTCGAGGATGCCATGTCTCATATGTAAGAAAGTCGCAGAAACTGTCACTGCTGACAGATCATGGCACTGCTTTAGCTTGCTTGAGAATGATGTAGAAAAAGAGTGAATGGCAGATATATATTTTCACACCAAAAAATGAAAATTCTGTAATCATTTACTCACTCTCATGTCATTTTAAACCTGTATGACTTTCTTTCTTCTGCAGAACACAAAAGATATTTTGAAGAATGTTGGCAACCGAACAATGGCGGTACCCATTCACTTTTATTGTATGGACACGAAACCAATGCAAGTCAATGGGTACCGCCGTTGTTCGGTTGACAACATTCTTCAAAATATCTTTTGTGTTCTGCAGAAGAAAGAAAGTCATACAGGTTTACAATGAGAAGAGGGTAAATACATGATTTTCTATTTTGGGTGAACTATCCCTTTAATAAGTATAATCCTCTATTATACTGTTTGATACTCCACTATTTCACTTCCTGAAACTTCATCTTTACTCTTCTCACCCGCTTCAGTTGCCGTATCAATCGGATCCTGGAGTCTCCCAGGGGGAACGCACTGTTGGTGGGAGTGGGAGGCAGCGGTAAGCAGAGCCTCACGAGGCTGGCTGCGTTCATCAGCTCCCTGGAGGTGTTTCAGATCACTCTGAAGAAAGGATACTCCATCCCTGATCTGAAGGTTTAACGATTAACGCTCCGTTTATTACAGCATCCAAACAAAACAACGTTAGCGAATCGGTTACAGCATATTGCTCTAAATCACATTTATGAGACATGCGAAGGCTTGCTTTTTGCCCTTTCCGATTTTTATTGTAATGCTACTCATCAGAGTTTAAACCGTCTATGCATGAAAACGCAGTCTAAAATATACGGGAATAATTAAAAGTACACAGAGGACTTCTTGAACACATTTTGCGCATTACTGTGTACATACCTCATGAACTTTTATGCCCAAAATATGTTTTATTTCAAGTGTTCTTCAGGGACTTCTCCAGGGAAGTGGAGCACGGTGGCATTTGAATGTTGTTTTGTGTATTTTTAGAGCGATTTGGCCACGTTGTACATCAAAGCTGGCGTGAAGAATATTGGCACGGTGTTCCTCATGACAGATGCCCAGGTCACAGACGAGAAGTTCCTAGTGTTGGTGAACGACCTTTTAGCATCTGGTAAGGCTTGCTGTGTCTGAACCCATGTGGCATCAAGTAGTGCTTTGTCTGCCAGCTATAGGAGACGCACTGTACAAGATGATGATACGCTTTGAATGTCTTCCTTTTTGAGCTTGGCAATAGTTTCGATATTTCTGTAAGCAACATCATGAGTATTGGGATAATCTTAATGAGATTTTCATTTGGCTGTTTCCTAAAGACAGGGTCATGAGACTGGTTTACTGATCCCTACTTGTCTTATGACTCACTAGTATGTTCATGTTAGGACAGAAAGGTTCAATAGTGTCTACTGTGTATATACAGTTGTATATGTTACGATAGATAGATAGATAGATAGATAGATAGATAGATAGATAGATAGATAGATAGATAGATAGATAGATAGTATCACAGTTGTCATAGTTACCACTTTTCTTTATGATTTCTATTGTACCTCAGTAGCATTACCATACCAACACGTAATAAGGTCATAACACTTTCTACGCATTCTGTTGTGGACCTTGAAAGAAAGTAATTTCTTCAAAATACATTCTCTGTTGAGTCTTTATATAATCCCATTAAATCCCATTTAAGCGTATGATCAAACACTACTAGGAGAATTTATAATTTGTGGCTGTTTGTATTGGCTCTGCATTACTTGGTGAAGGATGTAACAATTTCCTTCCTCTAAAATCAATAGACATTATTTTAAAAAGGTTTAAGAAGAGATACAAATGAGCTAAAGTTAACAAATACAACCTTATTGTAAAGTGTTAGAGATTAAATCTAATTCCTGTGCTCATTTAGTACAAAACTGGAAAGCATGACTTAGTTGTGTGTATCTAGATTTTTACTCTGAATTATTTTAATTCTTTCTTTAAAGGGATACTTCACCCAGAAATGAAAATTCTGTCATCATCTACTCACCCTCAGATTGTTGCAAACCTGTAAACATTTCTTTGTTCTGCTAAACACAAAGGAAAATATTTGGAAGAATGTGAGTAACCTAACAGATCTCATCCCCCATTGACTCCCATAGTATTTATTTTACCTGCTATGGCAGTACATAGGGGACGAGATCTGTTTGGTTACTGGCATTCTTTCAAATATCTTCCTTTGTGTTCAGCAGGACAAAGAAATGTTTACAGGTTTGTAACAATCTGAGGGTGAGTAGATGATGACAGAATTTCATTTTTGGGTGAACTATCCCTTTAAGCGTTGTGTTGTCCAATGACTGTGTGGTCAAATTAATGGCTCCCACATATCACGTTTAAAGGAACAGTACAAAAAAAATGAAAATTTTGTCTTCATTTAGTCACCCTCCACTTGTCTGCATATCAAATGTATGCCAAATCTGTATAGATTTCTTTTTTCCAATTAAAACAGAGAAATATATTTGGAAGAATGCTTGTAACCAAACAGTTCATGGCCACCACTGACTGCAATAGTAGTAAATGATGACAGAATTTTCATTTTTTGGTGAACCGTCCCTTTAAGACATTTCAAAGCACATACGGTTTGTTGACATATTGTATGACATATCATAGATTAGATTTAATAGTTTCAGCTTTATTGGCCATTCCCACATTTTTTGCCTTAAGACAATTTTTCAGAGCGCTTTATCATGCTGGTGCTCCAAATCTGCTTTAAGACCGATGGCACACTGAACACTTCAGTTTCTTTAGTGTCAGAACAGAGTTTAAACAACCTCGCCTCGACTTCATCTTTCTTTTGCCTTGGTCACAGGTGAAATCCCTGATCTCTTTCCTGATGACGAGGTGGAGAACATCATCGGTTCTTTAAGAAATGAAGTGCGTGGCCTGGGTCTCACGGACACGAGGGAAAACTGCTGGAAGTTCTTCATCGACCGCGTTCGTAGGCAACTCAAAGTGCGTGAGCAAGAATGATTCACGAACCAGCACAGTGCCCACAGCCTTCGAGAACAATTAAGCTCTGTACATTTCTCTGTAAATGCTTTTTGGTCGAGCATCAAATATTGCGTTTCCAGTTCTTGCAATAAAAAGTTTCCCTTAAATCTAGGTGAGCATTTTACTATCATAAGGTTCTGTTCCTGCAGGTGGCCCTGTGTTTCTCACCGGTGGGCAGCAAGCTCAGAGTACGCAGTCGAAAATTTCCAGCGGTGGTCAACTGCACTGCCATCAATTGGTTCCACGAGTGGCCACAGGAGGCCTTGGAGTCGGTCAGTCTGAGGTTCCTACAGGAGGTAGAGCACATCCAGGTGAGCCACCCACCTAAACACATATCAACAGGGCGGCGAAAGAACATTTGACCTGGGTTAGCAAGAAACAAAATTTCTTTGCATGATTTTTATCACGATTACCTCAATCCAAAGCACTGAGATCAAATTGAAAAGTCCCAGGAGGTAAGTGATTTTCTGCACCGGCCTCTTGCCGCAGTAATCCATCTCAACGTGATCTCAGAATGAAACTGACTCTAACGGATTTAGGTGCAAATGCCGTTCAATGCCGATTGTAATTTTTTGGGAAGTGTGGGCCGCCTGAAGTCGTGAGGAAAATAATTAAATTGGTCAAGACATCAGTCAAGTCTTCACATAATATTTCATAGGAAAATGATGCCCCAGTAATGTAACATTTCTTGCAATTGTAATGTTTAATGTATTAAAAAAACGTAACTGCATTGTTAATATTCCCACATCTAGCCAGAGGTGAAGGACTCAGTGAGTAAGTTCATGGCCTATGTGCATGTAAGCGTGAACAAGACCTCGAGGGACTACCTAGCCAATGAGAGGCGGTATAACTACACTACACCCAAGTCCTTCCTGGAGCAGATCAAGCTGTATCAGAACTTGCTGGCGCTTAAGAAAAAGGATCTCACCACGAAGATGGAACGACTGGAAAATGGCTTGGAGAAGCTCAACAGCACCACGGCTCAGGTGCGGCTTGTCATGTCCCTGATAAAAATCAGGGCCACTTCACTTGTTATGGGCATTGCATGCTTTTAAGACGTTGAATTATGAAACAAGCCCAGAGTTATCAACTAAGCATTGCATACAGTAGTTAATGGCAGAATATCTGACTTATTTTAGACTAGCATCATATAGATTCACACACTTACCAAATGAATTGGTCTGTCCAAACCTGGGAGCACAATAAGAGATAGACACCTTGTAATGCAAGTGATTAAGGATTCAGGCTGTCAATCTACAAAAAGAATGGAAGAAAGTGTTGTTGATGTTTGGGTCATACACATGCTATTGACCAAACTATCAGACAACTTCAAACTGAGCTACTAAATAGTAGGAAGAAAACTGCAGAGATGCTAAAAAATGGGTAAAACAGGAACGTTTCTACATACAGATACACAGAAAGTGTGTGAAGGATGTTCTCTTACTAGTAACATGGATTGGTACAGTACGGTGGCTATACAGGACTGAAGCCTGGGTCAGACTACAGGAGTTTTAAAATCCTGACAGATTTTAAATTCTGGTTGCAGCACACACATAAGGAGAATCTTGACATATTCTCTTATTTAAAATCTTAAACCTGGCTCAGACTACAGGAGTTTTAAAATCTGGAAAGATTAAAAATCTGGTTGCAGCACACACATAAAAAGAATCTTGACAGATTATTTTATTTAAATTCTTAAACAAGCTCACACTCATCAGTGTACAACTAAATATATACTACACATATTTTACATATCCATAGGATATGCAGTTTTGTAAAAGGAGCTAATAGTAACCGTTTTAATGGGTTTACTGTTTTTAGATGTTGACATCACATCTACATTTGAATCTCTTTTTCAAGCACTACAAAAATAGGTTTGCCCTTTGTAAACTTGCATTTATGAATGTGAAATGTCCAGATAAGAAAACGTTGGGGGGTAAAGTTGTGTTTATAAATAAGACTAAAGGTAGCAAGTGCAAAAATAAAAATTTAGAAAGTTTGATTGGAAGTTTTTTTATTTCATAATTGCACATCAAAAGACATTCTAAAACACCCAAACTACAGGATAATATTAAGATTATCATACCAGAGGACGCCTCTTACGTCATCTCACCGGGAAACAGAAGTAAACAAAGGGACATCGCAAAGTTAATTTCACGTGATCTCACCTGGCAACGGTTGTGTAACGTCTTTGTCGCTCTCTGAATGATTCTCTGTCTGTCTGTCCAAAGCCGCGGGAACGTATTTTGAGCAGGGGGTGCTATAATGCTTTTTGCTAGGGCTGAAGTTATGACTGTGGTTTGGGCGAGCCGCTTAAGTTTAATGTTAATAAATAACGGAAGAAAAAAAATTGTCGCTGCCGAGAATAAAGATGAATGCCAATGTGATTATAAGATACAGCATAAAAACAAACACATAAACGCATGTTATATGTATGCCTATAGCCAAATAACAATCTGTTGAACGAAACTACAAGCTGCACGTTAGCAGTTAACTTACCCGGTACATTTAAAACCGACGCGACTTCTCCCCAGCTCTTTTCCTTATCTATGCGGTTGTGGTATGTTTTGGAGGATACATTATTTAGACAATGATTTTGTTGCCACAAGTTAACTTCCTCCATCTGCGCTGTCCAACGTACCCTTGCAGGAGCTTTCGCGGTCGACATTTTTAAAGGTCTGTCAGTCACCCCCGTCACCTTGCAGATGTGCCTCTCATTGGCTGTTGCGAAAGTACCAACGTCATCACCCCGATTTAAAATCCTAAATGTCAAACATGTTTGATATGATCGGGGCGGCCCCGATTTCTCTCGGAGCAGATCGGGAGGTGTAAAATTCAATCTGGGAACGCCTCACATTATGTGATAATCTGGGCCGAACCTCGGACCCGATCGAGGTTCTGGACCCGATTTTTTCAAAGATTCTCGGGAGGGGAAATCGATGTAAAATCTGGCCGAGAATCCTGTAATCTGAGCCAGGTTTAAGAAGTTGTTGCGTTTTTCGCTCTGTAGAGCAGTTTATCCATTTAGGGCTACTGTAGAAACAACATGGTGAATTCCATGTAAGGGGACCCGCGGTGTATGTAGATAGAAATAGCTCATTCTAAGGTAATAAAAACATAACGCTTCATTAGGTAAGGTCTTTATACACCTCTGAACACATAGTTATGTATGTTACATTGCATTTATGTCAATAGATCCTCTAAATAAAAATGACACACAGCACCTTAAAATATGGATTCAAGCCATTTCTAGGGGGCAGAATATGTTTAGGGCCAGTAAGAGACCACCTAACAACTGTCAAAAACACCATAACAACCTTATAGCAACCATTCAGAACACCCTAGCAACCGCATGGAATTATGTAACTTGGAACACTTTAGCGACCACATTAGAATACCCCGTCAACCACCCACCCAAAAATCATTAGCATTTTTTTATAAATGCAAGAAAGTAGTTAAAACCTGTAATTGCGTTCTCAGCAATGCCTTTACTTAACAACTTTGCTAATTATTACGATTGAAACATTACGACTTATCTAATGTGTCCTTCTGTTTGAGCCGCATTATGCCTCTGGAAGCTCATACAAAGCAGCTTGTATTAGAAGTGTGTGCGTTAATCCCGCAGGCACGGACCTGCCGAAGCACTCTTTATACCCAGGTAATGGCCTCAGGGCTCCATCCCCAGACCCACCACCCTTTAAATGGAAAAGCTATCAGAAAGCTCATTTGTGCACTTGCAAGGTATAAGTGGAGAAAAAACCTCAAATCCAAATTCACACGTACGACTGACATCCTATTGTGCGGTGGGAGATCGACGCCCACCACAACAACCTATTTACATTAACGGTTCAGGAGCCGAGGATGGGAGACAGCGGGTCTGGCTAGAAGTCAGAACGAAAAGTAGGCGCTAATGAGGCAGAAAGTTTATTGTGCTGCTTGAAGCTGCTTTATTAAGGTGGGACCGCTGTAACATGTAATTAGTGCATATTAATTCAAACTAGTTGGTCTCTGCCCACATCCGAGGGCATAGGGGATGGGACGGGTTGCTCGGGTTTTATTAGTTGTACAGTCATTACAGCAAGTGTTGAGTATGTAAATGAAGAACTGCGCAACTCAAAGAGGTGGCTGTGTTTGTCTTCACTTAAAATAAGCAGGTTTATTCATTTATTAATCTTGCAAATAATTTATTTAACATTGTAATAAAAAAGTTGTAATTTTGTGTAATAACAACACTCTTTCCAACTGCAGTGATATTGACACAGCAGTGCTTCACAGCAGATGTAATTGTCTAATATCCAAAGATTTCGTTTAATCCCAAAATGTCTCTTTTAAGATACGCTACAGTGATTTAACAAAGGTAATATTAGACTTCTACTCTTTGATCCAGACTTGTGAAGCCCCTGCGCAGATGCTCATTTTCAAAGCATCCTCTTTCTGACTGAAGAGGGATCATTATAGCTGTTTCATGTAGTTTGGGGAGCAGAGAGGGAACAAACTTCGATGAAGAGGGGTTTAAGTGTGCTTCCTAACTGTGCTTTTTAGGCAATTAGTACTCCATCATCTTTACCTCCTATTCATCAGTTTAATTATCTACCTGATGGCGACTGATTGTGTGGGTATTGTACGCTTTTCCTACCGTGAGGGCAGTTCATCCCTGACGTCTCATTTTCTTAAGGCTTATCGGCTCATTTGGATGCTGGAAGAAGGAAACGGATTTTAGTTTTTTTCCCTACATGCCTTATTTGAATATTTGGTTATGGTTTAGGAGTCACATCATGTTGTTTGGGGTTGTTTTAGACAACAGCTAATTGCATATTTCTCCTTTTCGTTCTTGTTTTCGGGCCTGATGAGCTTTCCAGCTCGGTGTTTGTAGAAGAAAAGTAGTGACAATAGCATAATCAGTTGTGACATAAAAATAAGTTCATCCGTCATATCTCTGCGAACAGTGGCTTTTTCTGTTCTTTCGGCTCTAGGTGTTATTTATCAATTCAAACTGTTGATTTCTGTGCTAAAATCATTCATATGATTTAACAAAGAGCGTAAAATGAACTCCTGGTGGCAATGCAATTAGGTGATAACGGCTAGTTCATTCATTTGCTCTGTACACTGTGACACTGGTTAATGTACATGCTGGGCCGGTTATGCATATAAAATAATATGGTGACAATTTACAGGCTGTGTGTTAAGTAATAAAAAGCCAGAATAAATCCAGGAGTCCCGAACTGGGTGTATATTGTAACATCGCGAAAGAGTTAAAAAATACAATCTGATGATTTGATCCAGATAAAAAACCTACTGTAAATTGGATTTTGTGATCGAATCCAAATTCACAATTCTTTTTTTAACAACCCAATTTTAAAGATTTGATCCAACTAGATTACTTTTAAAGTCCGTGTAAACCAATATTAAATATGTGTTCTGACTGAGTGCGTAAAAAGTGTTAATAACCAATTCAACCAAATATGAATGATTAAACCCGCCAAGTAAATAATATAAGTTATCAAAATATTGAAAAACTGAGCAGTACTCATCTGCTGTCAAACGCTGGGGGCGTGTCCGCTGCTGAAGCCACGCCCACTTGCCTTTCTCAACCTGAGTCCCCAGAGTTTTACCGGAGGATTTGAATTCAAACACGTGTGAGTCAACGTGCCCGATCTTCATCAATAGAGAATCACTGAAGCACATCACGATCAAGTACAGTGATCCCCTCCGTCCGTTCGCTGTTCACGTTATTTCCCTTAACGCGCCATTCGCGTCTGCGTTACAATTCGGTTGTTATTTGGCGCAATATTTATTTAGCTGGGCAGAGTGAGAGTGTGAGACAACCTGAACGTGTGTGCATGAGAGATAGCAATCCTGAGCTCATGATTGAGCAGACCACTGATACTAATGCGCTGAGGGGTCATGCATGCATGGATGCTCCGTTGCATTATCGAGGCACTGTTAACGGTTTAACTCCACTACTCAATACTACATAGTTCATAGTCTTTGTAAAGTTTTTCAGTAATGCATTTCTAACATTTACAATGTGTTTGCAAACAATTCCTGGAATTCTCTTTACACAGACTTTAAACAACTGGCCTGCATGTTTGGTGGTTGTTAAGGATCACATTAAACATTTTGTCAAAGAGCTAAACAATAATTTTATTTTACCAAGTCATGTTTTTACAGTAGGATTTAAGCTCTGAGGCAAGGCAAGGGAGAAATGAACATGAAAGAAACAGACACAGAATATGTTTTTTAAATACATTAAACAGAGCTAAAAGGTAGTAAATTACGTGATAGTCAGGTGTATCCAGAACAGTTATGTCAAAAACAGTAGCAACTTCAAAAAAGTAACTATCTGTAAGACTAATGAAATATGACTGAGGTGACTTTCATGTTGCTTTCATTGTCACTTTGGATAAATGAGCCGTCATAAATGTACCATGTAATAATCCTTTGCATCCTTTGGCAAACACTTAGGTGGACGACCTAAAGAACAAACTGGCTGCACAGGAAGCAGACTTGAAGCTAAAAAATGAGAGTGCAGACAAGCTGATTCAGGTGGTGGGTGTGGAGACGGAGAAGGTGGCCAAGGAGAAGAAAGTGGCGGATGAAGAGGAGCAGAAGGTAGCCCTCATCGCGAAGGAGGTGACCCGGAAGCAGCGTGATTGTGAGGAAGACCTGGCTAAGGCTGAACCTGCTCTCATAGCAGCCCAGGAGGCTTTAAATACACTTAACAAGGTCAGATTTCTTTTTAATTTCACACGTTGAGATTCCAAGAAAGAATCGATATTTGGTTTGCTAACTCTATGTTCACTTGTTTCGTTTTCTTTTTACAGAACAATCTGACAGAGCTCAAGTCTTTTGGTGCTCCTGTAGTTGCAGTAACCAACGTAACAGCTGCTGTCATGGTGCTCATGGCCCCCGGGGGTCGAGTTCCAAAGGACCGCAGCTGGAAGGCTGCAAAGGGGATGATGGCCAAGGTCGATGCTTTCCTAGACGCCTTAATAAGTTTCAAAAAGGAAAACATCCATGAGAATTGTCTCAAAGCTATTCAGCCATACTTGGCGGATCCGGAGTTTAAGCCCGAGCTGATAGCAGCAAAGTCAAACGCCGCAGCCGGCCTCTGTTCGTGGGTCATCAACATTGTGAAGTTTTACGAGGTTTACTGCGAGGTGGAGCCTAAGAGACAAGCCCTGAACAAAGCCAACGCCGAGCTCGCCGCTGCTCAGGAGAAGCTCTCCGTCATCAAAGCAAAAATCAACGTAAGTCAGTATGTCTTTGGTTTTAAATATTTTAGATCTCATATATATTATGTGTTTGTTTTGTTATGTCACGTCCTCTGTGCCTCTGCTTCTTCTAACAGCAACTTAATGAGAACTTGGCAAAGCTGACGGCGAAGTTCGAGAAAGCTACAGCAGACAAGCTGAGGTGCCAACAGGAGGCTGAGACCACAGCACGCACCATCTCTCTCGCCAACCGCCTTGTGAGTCTCTACCCACCACACAAATGCTGCCATCTCCTTTGGAAATATTCAAATGCAACTCTGCCTAATGTTTTGTATTTTAATTACTAAAGACAACCAACAAGTCTAAGCTAAAAAGAAAAAATGAATTATAATTAACATGTAGCAAAAACCCTTACAACAAATTATTTATGGTGTACATTCAAGCGTGCGGTAATACAAAGTCAGTAGCAGTTCACACAAACAAACACATGCATCCATGCTAGTTTTTGCTATAGGCACACTATCAAAAGTAATTTATTGGTTGATCTGACAATAATTCTTAATTTTTTAATGAAATGATATGTTGACTTTGCTATTATGCGATTTACAGTATTCCGCCATTGTGTAATTACTGGTATATACAGCTCTAGAAAAAAAACACTGTTAAAATAGGGAGCCAAATCAAGAGGGGAACAGGTGCGGGGCATGAAATCATTAACAATCAGTAATGAGGAAACGAGAGGGTGGGAACAAAGACGAGACCGGAGAGGCGCTCTCTCCAGTCTCGTCTTTGTTCCCACCCTCTTGTTTCCTCATTACTGATTGTTAATGATGGCATGCCAAAACAAACAATGCCATGTCTGACCTGCCACAAGACTAGAAAAACATGACAAGGTGAGGCAGGATCATGACAGTTTTCATTTTACCATAACTCTGCAACCATTTGTGCTATCAAAAAAATCAAATTGCTCCTAAAAGTAGACAAACTGTGCTTTTTGAAAATATATGGTATATAACAGTAATGTATTGCATTCTGTCAGCCAGGTAGTTGAACAGGTAGTTACGGAGCTGCAGTTTTCGTGGAGCGCGACAGGTTAGAGAGTTTTTGAGCAAGCAAATAAAATGAGCAAACAAAACATGGCAAAGAGGAGATACACAACAGAAGAGGCGATTGGGGTGATTTTTGACAATGAAATGTGTGTGATGTGGGCCTCTGCTTGCAATTAGACAGGAACTGCTTCAAACACCACCACATTTGAGTGAATAGGGTTGAAAAAATACACCTGGAGAACTGGGGTAAAAAAGGCTCATGAATGAAAACTATGTATATGAGTGACACTAAAAAGACTTTTATGCATGAACTACAGTATATTTCCCAAGTCGGAAGTGCTAGATTCTTTTGTTCTTTAGTTTTTTCACAATTTCTAAATAAAAATCAGTAAAAATGATTTCCATTTTTTTATTTTTGTCTATTTAAATTCTATTATAAACTCACAACAGAAAGTAATGGTCAATAACCTTAATTTATTTAAAGATATTTGTTTTCTGAAAGAAATGATGCCTTGCACATGATGATGGCACATTGTGTTAGAATTTGACAGTCTAAAAAACAAAATGTGTGAAAACAGCCTATTTTTGCTTCAGGTTCTAAAGGGTTAATATAAAAAATATTGCAAAAAGCTAGTCAACATGACAAAAGAGACAGCATGTAATATATTTTAAACAACACAATACTAATGTTTTTATATGCATTTAAAATTATTTTATTGAATATTTAATGGAATACTGATTTTTGGTCACATTCTCTCAGTGTTTTACATTGCTGTTGGGTGTCTTTGTCATTCCTAAGGTTTGTTTTTTCAACAAATACTGGAATGGAATAGGCACAATACGTCTAGAAATGCTTATTAAAGGCAAATTTGAAGCGGTCTCTTTCTTTTGTTCATATGAAAGTCTTGTGCCATTGCATCGCATCTTGCTGTTTTTCATCATATCACACCATGAATGTGACAGTAGGTCAAGAAAAGTTGAACTCTTAAAGGCAAGTTTCAAGACTCACCTAATCACCTAATCCTCATTAAATAAAGTAAACTGACTGAAAATCATCACACACAGTATGAGCAAATTGCTGACAGATAACTCAAACTGCAGTGTACCGAAAACTGCAGTGTTGAAAATGACCTTATAGCCATTCACAAAATAAAAAGGTTTGGAAAGTTGTCACTGAAAACAGTGCTGCTGTCCTTCGAGTTTCTGTCCTTAATTATTATCTTGTTTTAATTATCTTAGTCTGGTAACACTTTATATCAACACCATGTAAACTATTTTCATAAGCTCGTCATTGCATCGCATCAACGTCTGTATTTGCTCTTAGGTTGGAGGTTTAGCATCTGAGAACGTGCGCTGGGCTGTGGCGGTCAATAACTTCAAGCTTCAGGAGAGGACTCTGTGTGGGGATGTGCTCCTAATAACAGCATTTGTTTCTTATCTTGGATATTTCACGAAACGGTACCGCCTTGAGCTGATGGACAACACCTGGAGGCCTTACCTCAGCCAGCTCAAGGTCTGTTTACAGATACCTGTTTATTTAGCAAAGGAATCAGTACTTTTTATATTGTTAAAACTTTTAATTAAGATGCACTTTGGATAGTCAGGACGTCTATGTCAGTTCAAATATTTATTTATTTTTTAAATTCCATCTGTTTTTTAATTCAGAGTTTTCGGGTTGAGTCGATCACTCAAAGCTCTCTTTTTCCCTCTCAGGTGCCGATCCCAGTAACTGAAGGGCTGGACCCCTTGACCATGCTGACGGATGATGCCGACATCGCAGCCTGGCAGAACGAAGGACTGCCAGCTGACAGAATGTCTACCGAGAACGCCACCATCCTCACCAGCTGCGAACGATGGCCGTTAATGGTGGATCCGCAGCTGCAGGGAATCAAATGGATCAAAAACAAATACGGAGATTACCTTCGCATTATCAGGATCGGACAAAGAGGGTAAGGTTCAAATATACCTTTTATTATAATTATAATATCTTTTTATTTTAAAGCTGCAACCCTCAACTTTTGCCTCAATATCGCCATCTGTGTTTGAAACATAAAATTGCAGCTTTACATATTTACAAGTGTTCGGAAAAAAATTGACATTTCCCACTAAATCTGACCCGAGCACTCAAATTATACATCACTATAAACTCATAAACTTATAACTGCTGTGAATCAGTTTTTTAACACTGATTGTTTACAGTATGTACTTGCTCAATAAGATGTTTGTTTATATTTAACCAGAAAAAGTTATGAATTGCCGCGTTAAGGTTGTTTATTTGCTCTTTTTGTATTGTCTAATGTAGGTATTTGGACTCCATTGAGAGGGCATTGTCTGTAGGAGAAGTTGTCCTCATCGAGAATTTAGAAGAGAATGTTGATCCGGTGCTTAGTCCTCTACTCGGCCGTGAAACAATCAAGAAAGGACGGTAAGAGTGTTTAGTAGCATTTTATGCATTAATATCATACTTTTGTACTGTATGGTGTATAGGATTGTTTTCCTGGAACACAACTTTTAACAAATCTGACAAAAGTTTTCTGTAGACTTTTGGAAATCGACAATCATGGTCACTGTAAACTGTTATGGGACTTGTGGAGATTAACTACATTTGTGTTCCATTGGAAGAATAACAGCACACACGTTTCTAACATATGTGTCCAAGGGATAGTTCACCCCCAAAAATATTATCTTATCAATAGGGATGCACCGAATGTTTGGCAACCAAAATAAGTGAAAATAGCCGAACAAATTTACTGAATATGACGTCTGATGCAATCAAGCAGCAACCAGTGCGGAGAGAGAGATGCAGCAAACATGTCGGCAGTGTGTTAAAGCATTTTAAAGTGTCAGAGAACGACACGACACGGAACCTGCAGCGCGGGAGTAAATTTACGGACGAAAGCATTGTTACCGGTAGACTGTTCTTCAGACGGGAGCGTGCGGTCTGAAGCCCCGCCACTCCCGACATCCTTTGACATCGCACAGTGGTATCGTGCACACAGTTCCCTGTACGCAACAACTTGGAATGTCAAGCTATGTTTGTGCATCCCTAGTACACCTTCTGAGAGAACAATCAGTCAGCTTTTGTGGGCTGAGTTTAGAGCGAAGTGAACTGAAATTGTTGTCAGTCAGCCTCAGCATGCCTTGCTTGCATGGATGTTGGCTTATGTTAAATTACACTTTTTAATGAACAACTTTGTTGTAGGCGAACAGAGTACATTACATTCTTTCTGCAGTCAGTTAGTGCATTGAATACAGGAGAGGGCTCAATATTTTTATTTTTATTTACTTGGTTTTCTCAATTTTATATTTAAAGTTGAATTACATTGAAAAGCAAGACAAATATTAAAAGCACATTTTGATTATTGAGTTTATGCATTAGTGAAAAAATTGGCTAAATAAATAGAAGAAATTCAGTATTCGGCCTTCGGCCAAGTGTTTCATTTTTATTCGGCTTCGGCCAAGAATGTTCATTTCGGTGCATCCCTACTTATCATTTATTCATCCTCATGTCATTCACAATCTGCATATGACTCTTTCTTCTGTGGAACACAAAAGAAGATTGTAATATAGTTCAAAGTAGGGAAGGAAGGAGGCGGGAACCGGCGAACATTCAAAAACTTTAATCAAAATAAACAAACAATAACACGGAAGTAAAAGGGCCGACAGCCACCTCACGGTAGACAGCCGGCCACACAAACATAAATAAAACTTAACACATGTCCGGGCCCGGTCCTCTCTCGTCAGAAGTCCTGTCGCAAGTCCTCTTATGCTACCAATCTCCTCCATGAGACATGCGGGACCGGTGTGCGCACAGCTGATTCCCACTATCACTCACGCCACCGGCCCCGCCTCGTTGCCCCATGGCTCTCGTCCCGCCTTCCTCGTTACAAAGATATTTTGAGAAATGTGGTTTTGTGTCCATACGATGGAAGTCAATGGCAGCCATTGTTGTTTGGTTACCAACATTCTTCAAAACATTTCTTTTGTTCTCTGCAGAAGAAAAAAGTCATACAGTTTTGGATTGACATGAGTATGACTAAATGATGTAAGAATTAACATTTTTGGGGTGAAATATCGCTTGAGTTTTTACTTGAATCCACAAAAGATATATAAAGATCGGCGACAAGGAGTGCGAATACAACCCCGATTTTCGCCTGATCCTTCACACCAAGCTGGCGAACCCTCACTACCAACCCGAGCTTCAGGCTCAATGCACGCTGGTCAACTTCACAGTGACACGGGACGGACTGGAGGATCAGCTCCTGGCGGCCGTGGTCAGCATGGAGAGACCCGACCTGGAGGAGCTGAAGGTATAAGCATCGCTCTTATTCATTCGCACGCCAGGCATCTCTCACTTAGACTGATGGACCAATATGTTGTCTCAATTTAAATGCTCTCTCTAAGGAACATCCCAGCCCGGCTTTCATTAAAGAAAGGGACAGGCTCTTTGATATTAGATCACTCTCTCTGCATTTAATTGCAGGGACAGTTAAGTAGATGCCGTCTAATTGGAGGGTATTTGAAAGGTGTTTTCCAGCTTAATTGGATTCATCAGTTTCTGAGGTCTAGTTTGGTTGAGCGCAACGATAATTAGTCATTGTACTATGACAGACAGGATGGCAATCGTGCCGGTTTTGGGATACAAATTAAAATATTTGATCGTATAGGAAGTGGCACTTGTTTTTCCTCCGGGTTTCTACTTTGTTTTCTCACCTTTACTTAGAAAAGGTTAATGACGGGTTTGGTTTTTGCACATTTTGGATTAAAGGAATAGGTCACCCAAAAATGAAAGTTCTGCCATTTACGTACCCTCATTTGTTTTTCTTTTTACCGTTTCTGTTGTCTTCTTTAGACTTATATAGAATTGTATTATAATGTTGATGCATTTTCTTATCAATATAATGAACGTAAATGGTGACTACAGGCTGTGAAGCTTTTGTTTGACTAAAATATTTGTGCAATATTTGCTTTTATTATAACCCCTCAGGTTATATTAAATCATTTCAATTTAATTGTTGTGTGTTGTGCAAAACTGTAAACTTTTAAGGTAATTATTAGACACAATTATATTTTGTTTTTCATTATTTAAGCATTGCAGCATATCAGGATATCTATGGGTTTTATTTAACCCTCTGGGGTCTGAGTGTGTTTTGGGACCCTTCAGAAGCATGACATGCCTTTTATATTTGCTCATATCACTGTATTCAGCACAAAATTCTCCAAATTCGTCTCAAAGCTTAACTTTACAATGAAATTAAAACATTCATACAAAATTATAATACATCTTTAATAATGCATAGAATAAAGAGAGAAGACATCAATTTCCCAATTATGGACTTCACATTTTGCTGTTTTGTACCTTAGCAGGGGAAATTCTTGTATTCTGCATATTTATTTAAGTTGCAAGATTGAGCGCTTCACTCGTCTGCTCTTTCGGTCCTTTGCCTCTTACCCGTAACCCGCGAATTACGTCTTTGGGGGGGGGCACTGATAGATGAGCGAATGGTTGAAGGAGGGGAGACGAAAATGAGTGACTGAATGCGCCGCATGCGCAATATAACATTTCTGCGCATTAAATTTATAATACGCAAAAATTATATATTGATCAGTTTGACAGTCGCACTGGTGCGACCATTAAGAAAAACTTGTCGCACTGGCAGGAAAATTTGTCGCAAAATGAGACCATTTAGTCGCAGTCTAGCTTGTCAGAGCATTGGTTATGATTTTCGGACGGATCAGGCCTTAACTTAACATTCTTAACGAAAAAGTTGTCAATAGTTCTTTTCATCTTCTCTCATCATCCGCGGCTACATCCACTCTGTTTAACTGACGGGCCTATAGGCTCCTCCCCTCTCTGTCTGACTGCAGCACAGCATTTTCAAACGTACAGGAATATCTGGACCACGGCCAATCAGAGGGGGGTCCGCCCTTCACTATCTCTGATTGGTTTAGACCACGATATGGGCCTAATGTGTCTGTTGTTGAACCACAGGGAGACTTTCGCAGAGACTTTTTTTCCCTCGAACGGCTGGTCGCACCGGTGCGACCTCAGATTTTTTTTAGTCGCACCATTGAGAAATTAGGTCGCATGTGCGACCAAATTGGTCGCACTCTAGAGCCCTGTTGATAATAGTTAGTAAGGTAGTTGTTAGGTTTAGGTATTGGGTAGGATTAGGGATGTAGAATATGGTCATGCAGAATATGTGCTTTATAAGTGCTTATAGACAGCCAATATGCTAATAATAGGTATGCTAATAAGCAACTAGTTAATAGTGAGAATTGGTCCTTATACTAAAGTGTTACCTTAAATACATAGGCTTGACGTCAATTATGTCAAGGTCATTGGCTCTGTTTTGGCCTCTGGTCACTATTCACTTTCATTGTATGGAAAGTAGCAGCATGTACATCCTGACCAGCATTTGCTTTTGTATCCGAAGCATAAAAGTCGCATGGGTTTGGTATGTGCAAATCCAGACAAAATATTCATTTTTAGGTGAACTGTTGTACTTTTGGATTTTTACAGCGTCAGTAGTTCATTACGATGCTTCTTCTATTGTTCTCACTCATCTCTAACATGTCTGTCTAAAGGCTGGAATACACTACAAGACTTTTAAAATCTGAACAGATTTGTAAGAAACTAGACATTATACACTTGCAGACTTTTTGAACGTTTGCATAGAAAACAATACGTGATAAAATCTGCAGACTGGTGCAGACTTTCTGTAACAACCCTTGACTGAAAATCTGGGCAAAGATCTGAGCAAAAGTCTTGTAGTGTATTCCAGCCATGAGCTGAAAACAGAAGGATTTCATCTATGAACAAATTACTCCGAAAAGAAAAAGCGTTTTTAATGACCGTCAGGAAGAAAATGCGGTTGTGTCTAGATCCTCTCTGTTGAATTTGCCGTAAAATTGAAATGTTGCTTAATGAAGCTTGATTAATTAGTGTTTTGTATCTGAGATCCTGAGGATGAAAATAATGATACAGACCTCTCTTATCATCTTAATTAATATTGAAAATTGCAAGAAGAACGTGAGGATCCCTCAGCACCTGCCATGACATCAAAAAACACGAGACGTTTCACTTGCTGTTAGTTACACATTGCCCTGTTGTTATGATTGGATGTTACGCAACCACACCACAGGGATTGCTCCTTTTTTTAGATGCCTTCTTTGTGTGTTTACATTTCCTTGGTTGTGTCTAATTTTTTAAGTATATGTGCTATTTTTGAGTTATTGCATGCACATTGGAATTCCAAATATGGTCAGTGTGATCCATGGAAAGAAGCTATTGTTAGACATCAGTCTTCTTGGCTAATGAGCAGAATTCTGCCATTCTAAAATTAACCAACGTCACACGATTACTTGCCTGAAATTGTTCAAGTAAATTGCACTTTCCTCATAATAAGGCATTTTGCTGGCTAGTTAGTTTGTTTTCTAGGTCCAGGTTAATTGGATGTATAAGATGCTAGTGGAGATTTAATTATTAATGACTGAGCCCTAAGGATTGTATACAGTAGTTGTAGCTTTTCTGATGAGAGGTCACATGGAAAGGTCCAGATCTTTAAACCATGTGCTTGTCATTTTTCTGTTGTTATTTATTATATATCTCATAAAGCCCTCCCAACAAATGCATTAACGTTGTGACAACGTTCCATTTTTCCTCTGGCAGCGTTGAAATGTGAGGTGCTAGAAGGCTGTAGCAATGTTGTTCTGCAACATTCAGTAGCTGTCAGACGACATTCAGAACACTTTCATTAATCCTTGATTCCTTGATGGCATGAAGTGAAAGTCTGAAGTAAAACACGTCCCCCTCATTACCATGTGGACACAGAAATGTAGAAATAATTCATTTTAAAGTAAATAAATGTGGGAATATATAAATGTGGAAAAGAATAAGTGGTCACATAAATGCATGAGTAAATACATACATGCAAAGTGTAAATAAATAAATATATAAATAAATACAAAAATGTGGGAAAAATACAATTATATATAAATGAAGAAATAAACGCACAAATACTCATTTATTTTTGTATTTTTACATTTTTATGTGAACATATTTATTTATGATTGTATTTTTACATTTCTTTCCTGTTTTTATTTTGTATTTATTTATTTAAAATTTTTGCAGAATTGGGATTCCATAGGGGCAAGTCACACAAATATAAATAAAGAAACCCTAAAACTCCTGTTTTTATTATGTCATGATTAGCTTGTTAAATTGTATTAATTCATTATTTTTACCTATTAAGAAGACAGAAATTCTATAAGAACAATATTCTTTCGATGAATCAGAGCGAACTTTCCTCCGACCTCCAGCCCAACTGTTGGCTGAAATTCAAAAGGCTGATATTCACGCTTCTCTACAGTGATGGTTAAATGTTCTTTGCTGGTTGTCCATACAGCATACACACAACCTAAACAATGGCACTGAATGCAGGTTTTAAAAGGTAACATTGTGACAACTTCACCACACAACGTAAAAACATCAACCTTTTGATCACGTTGTTACAACGTGTTTAAAAGGTTGGCTACATTGTGACAACGTAGTGTGTTTGCTGGGTTATTGGTCACTGGCTGCAGTATTTTACGTTTTCATTTTCACAAATCGACCTCATCAAGGATACATTTCGCCTTGACGCTCCAATATGTCACGCTTGTGATTTTGGGAGATGACATTCCAAATAGCGATTCAACTGCATCACTGTGCTTTGACTGCGTTTGGTTTATCACCATAGCCATATGTTTGGTGTGAGAGTGCGAATGCTTGTTGTTTGTTTGTTTTTCTTTCATAAACGTGGGAAATGGATCCATCAGCTTTGACAATCCTATCACACTTCAGTGCTTGCGGTTTGATGTGTTTTGCCAAGAGGAACTGTGTTAATCCACCCAAATACTACCTTCATGTCTCCCACAGGCAGATGCTGAATATATTGATCTCTGCAGCCTTTAGTATGCCCTCTAATGTCCCTGGCTCTTCTACAGTCTTATACCCAGTGGGTCTTGTTTTTATGAATCATCGTTGGTATGCACATCATTCCAAACACGCCTTTCTTTGTTTTTTACTTTGAAGTCAAACCTTACAAAGCAGCAGAACGGCTTCAAAATCACTTTGAAAACTCTGGAGGACAACCTTCTCTCACGCTTGTCCTCTGCTTCGGGAAACTTCCTCGGAGACATAGAGTTGGTGGAGAACTTGGAGACGACCAAACGAACAGCGGCAGATATTGAAGATAAGGTGCGGTATATCATTATTAGCACCTTGGACGTTATCTGTTTGCGGTGCTTCCCAAACTGTGAGCCTTGAAGCTGTGGCCTAGGCAGAATCAAAATGTGAAAATGTTGAATAAAATATATAGTTATGAATTTTATTACAATAGATTTGTGAACAATGTAGCTGTTGTAATTCTTTATATTTCATTAACCAATAAAAAAAGAGAAATAATAATGCAAAGTTTGGTGGCCTTACCCCTCTGATGTTTGGGAAGCTCTGATCTCTTGTATATTCACAAATGTAAATCTAATGTTAATTTATTGTATTATGTTGTGCTAACTACTGACTTTCAATGCACGAATTGAGGCGTATGTAATGTGTGCTAAAAGTGGTCTATTACAAAGCGCAGATGGGTAGTTATAATAATACAAATAATGGTGTGGCAGCAAAAATTTTGAAAACAAAATGTTAATAATATACTATTTTATATTATTGAGTATTTATGATAAAAAACAGGAAAAAGCAAATGTTATAAAACACACTTGTTTATAGATATGGTAACATTCATAACATATAACAAATAACATATTAATGCTAAAAACGAATTCAATTTGATTTCATGGGGACAATATATATACACAGTATATAATATATATTATACAATATTCATTTATTTTTTATATATATATATATATATTATACAATATTCATTTATTTTTTAAGAATTACATTTTTTTACATTTATTTATTTGTCCTTTTATTGTTATTGTTATTTGTTGTGTTTTAGGTGTGACAGCAAAAATTTTGAAAAAAAAAGAATGAAGATAAATTTTTCTTATGCAGTCACACCATAGGACACGTGCGTGTATTTGTCAACTATTCAGATAAAGAAATGTTTATTGCCCAACAGTTGAAAAAACAAAATATAAATATTATTACTTTTACATTTGTATTCGGCAGATCTTTTAATCCAAATCCAAAATTCAAGCTATACATTTTTTATCAGTATATGTGTTTCCTGGGGATCAAACCCATGACTTGTGTTGCTGACGCATTACTTTACCAATTGAGCTAAAGTAAAGTGAACACAGTAACAAGTTCAAGACAAGTAAAATAAATCAATAAAAAGTAATCTGATTATTTTTACTGTAATACTTGCATTGCATATAGTCAATTCAAATACTATTACTGTACTATTACTATTTCATCATTCAGTTGTTACAGCCATAGGTTTTTATTTAATAAAAACATTTGTCGCCATGTTATGCAATACATAACATGGTTTTTAGTTGTCAATAAACTTTGACCTTTTCAAAACCCTTTATTGGCATATTAATAACAAGCATGTCCCTCAGCTCAGCTATAGATGTATTCCTGTATGCATCAATACAGGTGAAGGAAGCCAAGGTGACTGAGGCTGAAATCAATACGGCGAGAGAGCACTACCGTCCGGCAGCGGCCCGAGCATCGCTTCTGTATTTTATCATGAACGACCTCAATAAAATCCACCCCATGTACCAGTTCTCTCTCAAGGTATCTCCTGACTATTGACCCTGAACCAGAGCCTCTTTTAAAAACCTGTTGTTTATTTCCCTGATCTCAATAATTTAGTTTGTACCACAGTTGTAGTTTATTGTGTTTTCTGTTTCCTGGCTCAATTGTGCTTTTATTGCGTTATGTTTTGTCCCATGTTAACCCAACCGTGCAGTGGTGGTGAGCTATGGCTTTTAATATAACAAGGCTTAAACATTCTGCAGAACTGCAATTACAAAAGGATTTCCCTCAGCTAAATGTACAGCGCCACGGCAAAATAGATGATATTTCGTGATCAGAGTTGAATGTAATTTTAATAGTTTCTTTGCTTAAAAATATTTGTTTTGTTTCGATTCCTGCTGCAACAACAGAATTCTGTTGAAAGCTCTTGATGTTAATGTCAAGAGCAGCTTTGCTTTCTAATAATGGAAAAAGATTAGGAACTACTTTCTCGTGCTTTCCTGTCATGGCGCTGATAAGATACAATCTACAGCTATCAAAAAATAATTGCCTTTTCCCTGTTGTACAAATGTATGCAGAAATCTTGATCTTCCCAGTTAGAAAAATGTCTCATTAGAAAATGAGGAAGAAAACACAACATTTTGCTCCAAGCAAAATTCTCAATCTCTCTGTTTTCCTCTCTCTCTTGCTTCTGTGTGCTTCTCACGTCCAGGCGTTCAACGTCGTGTTTCAAAATGCTGTACTAAAAGCCGCCCCAGATGAGACCTTGAAACAACGGGTCTTAAATCTGATTGACAACATCACATCCTCAGTGTTCCAGTACACCACCCGCGGGCTCTTTGAGTGTGACAAACTCACCTACACCGCCCAGCTTGCCTTCCAAGTGAGCCGTTATTTCATTATGTCTAACAGATGACAAGCAGTAGTCATAAAGACCGAAACATATGCCATGTCTCCGCTTGTTTCTCTTAAATGCACGTATTCATCTCCATTCAGGTATTGCTCATGAATAAAGAGATCAATCCAAGTGAGCTGGACTTCCTTCTAAGGTACCCGGTCCAACCTGGAGTGACCTCACCCGTGGACTTCCTGTCAAATCACTCCTGGGGTGGAATTAAAGTGAGTTATGAAATATATATTCCTTATTTTGAAGCACGTCGGGTCCTTAATTTCGTTATGTCGATGGCTTCCTTTCAAATATTTATATGTAATAAAAGCAAAATGTCATCGCAGGAACCAGGACCAGTCATATCTCTAAACTTGAGTCATTTTAAAGTGGCCGTCTGTTTTTTTAATTCTGATAATGGAGGCTTCATTGGCCACAGATTTTTAACAAAGCTCAACGCTCTGAAAAGCGAGGTGTGCTATGATTGGCCAGTTAACCAGTGGGTAGTGATTGGTCAAATACTGCAAGTGTGTGACGGAAATGTAACGCCTCTTACCATATTTTGGAACATCAGGTTCCTAAGCAATTGTACTGACAGGTACGCCCACCTTACTTGCGTATACATTTGGGCGGTCTTAGTCAACTCATACCACGAACTGACCTAGATTTGTGGGGGTGTGGTTACACGAGGCATTTCAGGCAGGTCTGGGTGAGCATTCGCTTTTAGATAGAATGCATCTTTTGCTCCGACACTGTAATTTTTGCAATTTTATGTGTCTAATACATACATTAGACACGCAACTTATAACACACCAAAGACAGAAAAACACGTGTTCACGCCATATGACCCCTTTAACGTCAGAGTTCGGACGCTGTCTTCCGAACCCGGGTGCGTACCCGCAAACTGCACCCGAGTCCCCTTAAAAAGGGAGGTCTGGGGTGCGGTTCATGTGAACTCCAGTACGCTTCACTGCTGATATGAACGCAATCGTACCAAATCACGGAAGTGAACCGCTATTAAGGACGTATTCATTGGTAAAAATGTGTGCTTGTGTGTGTGTGTGTTTCACTCACTTTTCTCACGAGCGTTACTGGCGCGCTCCAAGCAGAGAGCTGTAGCCTATAGGCTATCTCATTTCTGTTCATCTTCAGCGTAGTGATGGGAAGTTCGGATCATTTTACTGACTCGGACCTTTGAGTCTCGTTCAGCAAAATGAACGAATCTTTTTTCGAGTCATATCGTTCATTTCGTTCATTTTAGCAAAATATAATTAAAATGTTACATGTTACATTCCTAACACATCTACTACTTATGCAAACGTTGATCACATTACAAACAATACAAAACTATAATGCTATAAGAAACAGAAAAGATTAATTCATTGTTTACCTGAGTCTTTAGTCTATGATTAGCTCACCACACCTCTTATCTGACAAGTCCTCGGGTTTGACTCCTTCGTTCATCACGTGACAGCGTCGTAAGCTAAACCAATGCAGTCAGAGCCGGAAAGAGAATTGATTAGTTCACCTCTCGAGTCTTCGGGTTTGAATCATTCGTTCTTCTTGAATTCCAGTACAGGACCCATAGAATGTTGCGCAATGCGCATACGCGACTGAACGAATCACTCCCTAAGACGACTCGTTCTTCCCGAGTCACATTAAAGATTCGTTCAAAATGAACGAATCGTTCAAGAACGACCCATCACTACTTCAGCGTTCTTAAGAGCATTTGCAGTACATTCACAGACGAAAGTGCCGCTATGGACTGAAGCATTGGAAACAAAACTAACGGTTCAAAAACATATAAAAGTGACGCGAGCAAGTTATGCATTTTGCCGCCTTCTCCTGCGTCGTCCTTACAAGTGACAGGGTAAACAGCTGCATGCTCTTCACGCAAACGGCCCGCGGTTCGGAACCAAAAAATTATAATATGAACGCAGTCCAGCGGGGGTAGGGGGAGGGGGGAGCAATCGAACTAGGGTTCGGACCAGACAGTGAACTAAGGGCGTTTTCACACATAAGGGTTTGTTTCAGAACCTGGTGCGTTTTCTCTCTTGGTTCGATTCGTTTCGCGCTACGATCCGCCCCAAAACAATCACTCCGAGACCGCCTGAACAAGGTGGTTTCGGCCCGATTGCAAACGAACTCTGGAGCGGTTCGGTAGATGTGTGAAAGCCATCCGAACCAACGGACCAACGAACCAGACTGTATCACAATGTATGATGGGTAATTATGTAAAGTTGCGTGACGCAAAAGGGATTGTTTTGCTAATGGCTCCCTGTAACAATGTTCAAAGTAAGGAAGGAAGGAGGCGGGAACCGGCGAACGTTAAACCAAACTTTTAATAAAATATACAAACAACAAAACGAAAGTAAAGTGCTGACAGCTCCCTCACAGTCGACTGCCGGCCACACAAACACAATACAACATAACATAAAATCCAGGCCTGGTTCTTCTCCTCCTTTTATGCTTCCTGAGCTCCGCCGTGAGATACGCGAGACAACGCGCAGCTGACGCTCATTATCACTCGCGTTACCGGCCGGAAAATAAACAGATGCACTCTGACCAATCGAAGGAGAGTTTACTCGCACGTGACTTTTATTAGCAAAGTTTGGTCCGTTTGGAAATATTGCCTTGTGAATGAGAACCGAACTAAAATAAATTTCAATATTGTAGCGATTTAACCCCCGGTTTCGGAACAAAGCAGTCGATACACAGGTGTGAAAACGCACTAAATGTGAAACCGACCTTAGTTTCCCGAGCAACTAACTAAGATTTACCTTGTGCTGAGAAAACCCCTGCTGTTCTCCAGCACACCTAATTGTCAATGGTAAGAATGTGAACGCGCCTTATGTTATTTCAGCGAGAGGAAGTCCATAATGTGCTCATATGTGCCATTAGGATTTAGTGTTTCCCATAAGGAAGGCTTTTTGGGATTATGAGTCATCATCTCCCGCTGATTTCAGCACCTCCGGGTCGAGGTATGAAAGGGACCGGCATATGTCAAAGTGGTTTTCTTCAAAGAGAAAATAAATATAGCTTTGCGATAGGAATGCCTGGCTTCTGCTGCCAAAGCACTTTTGCAGGTCTAGTTTATGAAGAAACACATTCATGTTTACTCAGCAGTTTGTGGTATAAAGACACTTTACTTTGTAGTTAGATTTGATTAGTGCCTTGACGGTGCCGATGATGACTTTTTATTTATTACAGGCTCTCTGTAATATGGAGGAGTTTCGTAATCTTGACCGGGACATTGAAGGGTCGGTTAAACGCTGGAAGAAGTTTGTGGAGTCTGAGTGTCCAGAGAAGGAGAAGTTCCCTCAGGAATGGAAGAATAAAACAGCTCTTCAGAGGCTATGCATGATGAGAGCTTTACGTCCTGACAGAATGACATACGCTGTCAGGTCAGACGGCAATCTTGTAATCAGCTATAAATCACTGATGACAAGATTCTTTATCTATGTCATCACCTTTGTCTAATGTTTGAGCTTTAAAGTTGTGTTTTAAAGAAGTATGGGATATTGTAGTTAAAAGTGTGTTAAACCATGTCTGATAGACATGGCAAGTGAGAAGTCTGAGCCTTATGGTGTCAGATCCAAAAGTCAGTTAGCTTTGTTTACAGAGATTTTTTATTGAATTAAATTAAAAGAAGTTTCATTAAATATAGTTTTTCTTTTGTATTTGTGACGGACACAGTGCCCTCTTGGCATCGGGCATTGGTTTGTAGTTCTGTGTTTCTAATGTAGACTCTTTAGTGCATGATCTTTAGGTAATGCTAATATAAAAAGACAGCGTATGCTAATGTCTCAACCAATAATGCAGACTGTTCATTCATTATTTTATCTTTAACATAATTTTGACGTTTTTGTATATCCAAGCATTACATAATTATTTAAGTCTGTCATAATTATGAAATTTCTTAGAAATCTTGTCTTTTTTTCTATATAGAGATTTTGTGGAGGAGAAGCTGGGCAGTAAATATGTGATGGGACGTTCGGTGGATTTCGCCGTCTCTTTTGAAGAGTCTGCAGCCGCCACACCCATATTCTTCATCCTGTCTCCAGGGGTGGACCCCCTGAAGGAAGTGGAGAAACACGGTACCTATTACTTTAAAGAGGAAATTCCCTGCTACTAATTGAAATTCTATCTTGCGTAAAAACCATTTTATCTTTGAAAAGCTTTAGTAATTAACTGTGGTTTTAAAGCTAAGGTGTTATTTAGCTATTCTAAATCTCACTTTGTTATATTGCAAACTTACCCCCTAAATATTACAGGTAACTACACAGAAAACATTATATACTTGGTAAATTGATGTCTTAAAGTGATAGTTCACCAAAAAATAAAAATTCTGTCATCATTTACTCACCCTCTTCTTTCTTCCGCAGAACACAAAAGAAGATATTTTGAAGAAAGTTGGTAACGGAACAGCAGCAGCACCCATTCACTTCAAAGCAAGTGAATGGGTGCCAGTTAACAACATTCTTCAAAATATCTTTTTTGTGTGTTCTGCTAACGAAAGAAAGTCATACAGGTTTGAAATGACAAGCGGGTGAGTAAATGATGACAGAATTTTCATTTTCGGGTAAACTTTCCCTTTAAACTAATATTTTGGGTTGCCTGTCATACAATGTTTTGAGATGCTCTCTTTTCGTAAATGTTGGTATTTTTCCTTTTTTTCCACAAAGAGAGATTTAAAAGTTTGTGAATAGTGGCTGTCCATGCATCTCTGAATTTGAAGGATTAGATTCTATAAATCTTCGCCTTTGAGATCGACTAATCAAATAACACAACCAATTATGGAGAGCTGGACTGAGATAAAATCTCCACTTTGGGTGTGACCACACATAAAACACTTCAGATAACTTAAATTTCTGACTGTAATGGTCTATATACTTTGTGTCTTGCACTGCAGGAAGGAAACTGGGATATACATTCGACAACAAAAATTTCCACAACGTGTCACTGGGCCAGGGGCAGGAAGTGGTCGCAGAACAGGCTCTGGATTTGGCTGCGAAAGAGGGACACTGGGTCATTTTACAGGTAAAAGGAAGTTATACATCATTCACACCTAGAAGTGTCCAATATGCACATGTGCATTTGTATGGGGGGATGTTCAAAGGCACTTCTTGGTTGAAATGCACATTTTGACTGTTTGGTTGAATGTGCAAGCAATTTATTAAATAACATCGCAACTGCCAATGTTTTATCATTAATTGAAAGGGTTTCTTTTTATTTCTTTTTATTTTTTTAGTCACTCAATTAATTCTTGTTCCCACCCTTCTGAATTATGTTTCATTAATATGGGGTTATCACAAACTAAGGCTGTTTAGTTGTGCTATCTTACAATCAGTATATAGTAAATGTAAGTTAAAGTGTCGCCCAATGTAACCGAAATCGATGAATCGATGAAACAAACTAATTGGCGAAAGAATTGGCGATGAGGTCTTAAGGAAGTGGCACTTGTTTTTCCTCCGGGTTTCTACTTTGTTTTCTCACCTTTACTTAGAAAAGGTTAATGACGGGTTTGGTTTTTGCACATTTTGGATTAAAGGAATAGGTCACCCAAAAATGAAAGTTCTGCCATTTACGTACCCTCATTTGTTTTTCTTTTTACCGTTTCTGTTGTCTTCTTTAGACTTATATAGAATTGTATTATAATGTTGATGCATTTTCTTATCAATATAATGAACGTAAATGGTGACTACAGGCTGTGAAGCTTTTGTTTGACTAAAATATTTGTGCAATATTTGCTTTTATTATAACCCCTCAGGTTATATTAAATCATTTCAATTTAATTGTTGTGTGTTGTGCAAAACTGTAAACTTTTAAGGTAATTATTAGACACAATTATATTTTGTTTTTCATTATTTAAGCATTGCAGCATATCAGGATATCTATGGGTTTTATTTAACCCTCTGGGGTCTGAGTGTGTTTTGGGACCCTTCAGAAGCATGACATGCCTTTTATATTTGCTCATATCACTGTATTCAGCACAAAATTCTCCAAATTCGTCTCAAAGCTTAACTTTACAATGAAATTAAAACATTCATACAAAATTATAATACATCTTTAATAATGCATAGAATAAAGAGAGAAGACATCAATTTCCCAATTATGGACTTCACATTTTGCTGTTTTGTACCTTAGCAGGGGAAATTCTTGTATTCTGCATATTTATTTAAGTTGCAAGATTGAGCGCTTCACTCGTCTGCTCTTTCGGTCCTTTGCCTCTTACCCGTAACCCGCGAATTACGTCTTTGGGGGGGGGCACTGATAGATGAGCGAATGGTTGAAGGAGGGGAGACGAAAATGAGTGACTGAATGCGCCGCATGCGCAATATAACATTTCTGCGCATTAAATTTATAATACGCAAAAATTATATATTGATCAGTTTGACAGTCGCACTGGTGCGACCATTAAGAAAAACTTGTCGCACTGGCAGGAAAATTTGTCGCAAAATGAGACCATTTAGTCGCAGTCTAGCTTGTCAGAGCATTGGTTATGATTTTCGGACGGATCAGGCCTTAACTTAACATTCTTAACGAAAAAGTTGTCAATTGTTCTTTTCATCTTCTCTCATCATCCGCGGCTACATCCACTCTGTTTAACTGACGGGCCTATAGGCTCCTCCCCTCTCTGTCTGACTGCAGCACAGCATTTTCAAACGTACAGGAATATCTGGACCACGGCCAATCAGAGGGGGGTCCGCCCTTCACTATCTCTGATTGGTTTAGACCACGATATGGGCCTAATGTGTCTGTTGTTGAACCACAGGGAGACTTTCGCAGAGACTTTTTTTCCCTCGAACGGCTGGTCGCACCGGTGCGACCTCAGATTTTTTTTAGTCGCACCATTGAGAAATTAGGTCGCATGTGCGACCAAATTGGTCGCACTCTAGAGCCCTGTTGATAATAGTTAGTAAGGTAGTTGTTAGGTTTAGGTATTGGGTAGGATTAGGGATGTAGAATATGGTCTGCAGAATATGTGCTTTATAAGTGCTTATAGACAGCAATATGGCTAATAATAGGTATGCTAATAAGCAACTAGTTAAATAGTGAGAATTGGTCCTTATACTAAGTGTTACCTTAAATACATAGGCTTGACGTCAATTATGTCAAGGTCATTGGCTCTGTTTGCCTGCGCCCTATCTGTGTCCTTTATTTCATTGTATGGAAAGTAGCAGCATGTCATCCTGACAGCATTTGCTTTTGTATCCGAAGCATAAAAGTCGCATGGGTTTGGTATGTGCAAATCCAGACAAATATTCATTTTAGGTGAACTGTGTGTACTTTTGGATTTTTCACGCGATGCGTAGTAGTTCATTACGATGCTTCTTCTATTGTTCTCACTCATCTCTAACATGTCTGTCTAAGGCTGGAATACACTACAAGACTTTTAAAATCTGAACAGATTTGTAAGAAACTAGACATTATCACTGAGACTTGTAGATTTTTGAACGTTTGCAAAAACAATACGTGATAAATCTGCAGACTGGTGCAGACTTTCTGTAACAACCCTTGACGAAAATCTGGGCAAAGTTGTAAGCAAAAGTCTTGTAGTGTATTCCAGCCATGAGCTGAAAACAGAAGGATTTCATCTATGAACAAATTACTCCGAAAAGAAAAAGCGTTTTTAATGACCGTCAGGAAGAAAATGCGGTTGTGTCAGATCCTCTCTGTTGAATTTGCCGTAAAATTGAAATGTTGCTTAATGAAGCTTGATTAATTAGTGTTTTGTATCTGAGATCCTGAGGATGAAAATAATGATACAGACTTCTTATCATCTTAATTAATATTGAAAATTGCAAGAAGAACGTGAGGATGCCCTCAGACCTGCCATGACATCAAAACACGAGACGTTTCACTTGCTGTTAGTTACACATTGCGCCTGTTGTTATGATGGATGTTACGCAACCACACACACAAGGATTGCTCCTTTTTTTAGATGCCTTCTTTGTGTGTTTACATTTCCTTGGTTGTGCTAATTATATTTAGTATATGTGCTATTTTTGAGTTATTGCATGCACATTGGAATCACAATATGGTCAGTGTGATCCATGGAAAGAAGCTATTGTTAGACATCAGTCTTCTTGGCTAATGAGCAGAATTCTGCCATTCTAAATTAACCAACGTCACACGATTACTTGCCTGAAATTGTTCAAGTAAATTGCACTTTCCTCATAATAAGGCATTTTGCTGGCTACTTGGATTTTCTAGTGTCCAGGTTAATTGGATGTATAAGATGCTAGTGGAGATTTAATTATTAATGACTGAGCCCTAAGGTTGTATACAGTAGTTGTAGCTTTTTCTGATGAGAGGTCACATGGAAAGGTCCAGATCTTTAAACCATGTGCTTGTCATTTTTCTGTTGTTATTTATTATATATCTCATAAAGCCCTCCCAACAAATGCATTAACGTTGTGACAACGTTCCATTTTTCCTCTGGCAGCGTTGAAATGTGAGGTGCTAGAAGGCTGTAGCAATGTTGTTCTGCAACATTCAGTAGCTGTCAGACGACATTCAGAACACTTTCATTAATCCTTGATTCCTTGATGGCATGAAGTGAAAGTCTGAAGTAAAACACGTCCCCCTCATTACCATGTGGACACAGAAATGTAGAAATAATTCATTTTAAAGTAAATAAATGTGGGAATATATAAATGTGGAAAAGAATAAGTGGTCACATAAATGCATGAGTAAATACATACATGCAAAGTGTAAATAAATAAATATATAAATAAATACAAAAATGTGGGAAAAATACAATTATATATAAATGAAGAAATAAACGCACAAATACTCATTTATTTTTGTATTTTTACATTTTTATGTGAACATATTTATTTATGATTGTATTTTTACATTTCTTTCCTGTTTTTATTTTGTATTTATTTATTTAAAATTTTTGCAGAATTGGGATTCCATAGGGGCAAGTCACACAAATATAAATAAAGAAACCCTAAAACTCCTGTTTTTATTATGTCATGATTAGCTTGTTAAATTGTATTAATTCATTATTTTTACCTATTAAGAAGACAGAAATTCTATAAGAACAATATTCTTTCGATGAATCAGAGCGAACTTTCCTCCGACCTCCAGCCCAACTGTTGGCTGAAATTCAAAAGGCTGATATTCACGCTTCTCTACAGTGATGGTTAAATGTTCTTTGCTGGTTGTCCATACAGCATACACACAACCTAAACAATGGCACTGAATGCAGGTTTTAAAAGGTAACATTGTGACAACTTCACCACACAACGTAAAAACATCAACCTTTTGATCACGTTGTTACAACGTGTTTAAAAGGTTGGCTACATTGTGACAACGTAGTGTGTTTGCTGGGTTATTGGTCACTGGCTGCAGTATTTTACGTTTTCATTTTCACAAATCGACCTCATCAAGGATACATTTCGCCTTGACGCTCCAATATGTCACGCTTGTGATTTTGGGAGATGACATTCCAAATAGCGATTCAACTGCATCACTGTGCTTTGACTGCGTTTGGTTTATCACCATAGCCATATGTTTGGTGTGAGAGTGCGAATGCTTGTTGTTTGTTTGTTTTTCTTTCATAAACGTGGGAAATGGATCCATCAGCTTTGACAATCCTATCACACTTCAGTGCTTGCGGTTTGATGTGTTTTGCCAAGAGGAACTGTGTTAATCCACCCAAATACTACCTTCATGTCTCCCACAGGCAGATGCTGAATATATTGATCTCTGCAGCCTTTAGTATGCCCTCTAATGTCCCTGGCTCTTCTACAGTCTTATACCCAGTGGGTCTTGTTTTTATGAATCATCGTTGGTATGCACATCATTCCAAACACGCCTTTCTTTGTTTTTTACTTTGAAGTCAAACCTTACAAAGCAGCAGAACGGCTTCAAAATCACTTTGAAAACTCTGGAGGACAACCTTCTCTCACGCTTGTCCTCTGCTTCGGGAAACTTCCTCGGAGACATAGAGTTGGTGGAGAACTTGGAGACGACCAAACGAACAGCGGCAGATATTGAAGATAAGGTGCGGTATATCATTATTAGCACCTTGGACGTTATCTGTTTGCGGTGCTTCCCAAACTGTGAGCCTTGAAGCTGTGGCCTAGGCAGAATCAAAATGTGAAAATGTTGAATAAAATATATAGTTATGAATTTTATTACAATAGATTTGTGAACAATGTAGCTGTTGTAATTCTTTATATTTCATTAACCAATAAAAAAAGAGAAATAATAATGCAAAGTTTGGTGGCCTTACCCCTCTGATGTTTGGGAAGCTCTGATCTCTTGTATATTCACAAATGTAAATCTAATGTTAATTTATTGTATTATGTTGTGCTAACTACTGACTTTCAATGCACGAATTGAGGCGTATGTAATGTGTGCTAAAAGTGGTCTATTACAAAGCGCAGATGGGTAGTTATAATAATACAAATAATGGTGTGGCAGCAAAAATTTTGAAAACAAAATGTTAATAATATACTATTTTATATTATTGAGTATTTATGATAAAAAACAGGAAAAAGCAAATGTTATAAAACACACTTGTTTATAGATATGGTAACATTCATAACATATAACAAATAACATATTAATGCTAAAAACGAATTCAATTTGATTTCATGGGGACAATATATATACACAGTATATATATATATATATATATATATTATACAATATTCATTTATTTTTTAAGAATTACATTTTTTTACATTTATTTATTTGTCCTTTTATTATATATATATATATATATTATACAATATTCATTTATTTTTTAAGAATTACATTTTTTTACATTTATTTATTTGTCCTTTTATTGTTATTGTTATTTGTTGTGTTTTAGAAAATTTTGAAAAAAAAAGAATGAAGATAAATTTTTCTTATGCAGTCACACCATAGGACACGTGCGTGTATTTGTCAACTATTCAGATAAAGAAATGTTTATTGCCCAACAGTTGAAAAAACAAAATATAAATATTATTACTTTTACATTTGTATTCGGCAGATCTTTTAATCCAAATCCAAAATTCAAGCTATACATTTTTTATCAGTATATGTGTTTCCTGGGGATCAAACCCATGACTTGTGTTGCTGACGCATTACTTTACCAATTGAGCTAAAGTAAAGTGAACACAGTAACAAGTTCAAGACAAGTAAAATAAATCAATAAAAAGTAATCTGATTATTTTTACTGTAATACTTGCATTGCATATAGTCAATTCAAATACTATTACTGTACTATTACTATTTCATCATTCAGTTGTTACAGCCATAGGTTTTTATTTAATAAAAACATTTGTCGCCATGTTATGCAATACATAACATGGTTTTTAGTTGTCAATAAACTTTGACCTTTTCAAAACCCTTTATTGGCATATTAATAACAAGCATGTCCCTCAGCTCAGCTATAGATGTATTCCTGTATGCATCAATACAGGTGAAGGAAGCCAAGGTGACTGAGGCTGAAATCAATACGGCGAGAGAGCACTACCGTCCGGCAGCGGCCCGAGCATCGCTTCTGTATTTTATCATGAACGACCTCAATAAAATCCACCCCATGTACCAGTTCTCTCTCAAGGTATCTCCTGACTATTGACCCTGAACCAGAGCCTCTTTTAAAAACCTGTTGTTTATTTCCCTGATCTCAATAATTTAGTTTGTACCACAGTTGTAGTTTATTGTGTTTTCTGTTTCCTGGCTCAATTGTGCTTTTATTGCGTTATGTTTTGTCCCATGTTAACCCAACCGTGCAGTGGTGGTGAGCTATGGCTTTTAATATAACAAGGCTTAAACATTCTGCAGAACTGCAATTACAAAAGGATTTCCCTCAGCTAAATGTACAGCGCCACGGCAAAATAGATGATATTTCGTGATCAGAGTTGAATGTAATTTTAATAGTTTCTTTGCTTAAAAATATTTGTTTTGTTTCGATTCCTGCTGCAACAACAGAATTCTGTTGAAAGCTCTTGATGTTAATGTCAAGAGCAGCTTTGCTTTCTAATAATGGAAAAAGATTAGGAACTACTTTCTCGTGCTTTCCTGTCATGGCGCTGATAAGATACAATCTACAGCTATCAAAAAATAATTGCCTTTTCCCTGTTGTACAAATGTATGCAGAAATCTTGATCTTCCCAGTTAGAAAAATGTCTCATTAGAAAATGAGGAAGAAAACACAACATTTTGCTCCAAGCAAAATTCTCAATCTCTCTGTTTTCCTCTCTCTCTTGCTTCTGTGTGCTTCTCACGTCCAGGCGTTCAACGTCGTGTTTCAAAATGCTGTACTAAAAGCCGCCCCAGATGAGACCTTGAAACAACGGGTCTTAAATCTGATTGACAACATCACATCCTCAGTGTTCCAGTACACCACCCGCGGGCTCTTTGAGTGTGACAAACTCACCTACACCGCCCAGCTTGCCTTCCAAGTGAGCCGTTATTTCATTATGTCTAACAGATGACAAGCAGTAGTCATAAAGACCGAAACATATGCCATGTCTCCGCTTGTTTCTCTTAAATGCACGTATTCATCTCCATTCAGGTATTGCTCATGAATAAAGAGATCAATCCAAGTGAGCTGGACTTCCTTCTAAGGTACCCGGTCCAACCTGGAGTGACCTCACCCGTGGACTTCCTGTCAAATCACTCCTGGGGTGGAATTAAAGTGAGTTATGAAATATATATTCCTTATTTTGAAGCACGTCGGGTCCTTAATTTCGTTATGTCGATGGCTTCCTTTCAAATATTTATATGTAATAAAAGCAAAATGTCATCGCAGGAACCAGGACCAGTCATATCTCTAAACTTGAGTCATTTTAAAGTGGCCGTCTGTTTTTTTAATTCTGATAATGGAGGCTTCATTGGCCACAGATTTTTAACAAAGCTCAACGCTCTGAAAAGCGAGGTGTGCTATGATTGGCCAGTTAACCAGTGGGTAGTGATTGGTCAAATACTGCAAGTGTGTGACGGAAATGTAACGCCTCTTACCATATTTTGGAACATCAGGTTCCTAAGCAATTGTACTGACAGGTACGCCCACCTTACTTGCGTATACATTTGGGCGGTCTTAGTCAACTCATACCACGAACTGACCTAGATTTGTGGGGGTGTGGTTACACGAGGCATTTCAGGCAGGTCTGGGTGAGCATTCGCTTTTAGATAGAATGCATCTTTTGCTCCGACACTGTAATTTTTGCAATTTTATGTGTCTAATACATACATTAGACACGCAACTTATAACACACCAAAGACAGAAAAACACGTGTTCACGCCATATGACCCCTTTAACGTCAGAGTTCGGACGCTGTCTTCCGAACCCGGGTGCGTACCCGCAAACTGCACCCGAGTCCCCTTAAAAAGGGAGGTCTGGGGTGCGGTTCATGTGAACTCCAGTACGCTTCACTGCTGATATGAACGCAATCGTACCAAATCACGGAAGTGAACCGCTATTAAGGACGTATTCATTGGTAAAAATGTGTGCTTGTGTGTGTGTGTGTTTCACTCACTTTTCTCACGAGCGTTACTGGCGCGCTCCAAGCAGAGAGCTGTAGCCTATAGGCTATCTCATTTCTGTTCATCTTCAGCGTAGTGATGGGAAGTTCGGATCATTTTACTGACTCGGACCTTTGAGTCTCGTTCAGCAAAATGAACGAATCTTTTTTCGAGTCATATCGTTCATTTCGTTCATTTTAGCAAAATATAATTAAAATGTTACATGTTACATTCCTAACACATCTACTACTTATGCAAACGTTGATCACATTACAAACAATACAAAACTATAATGCTATAAGAAACAGAAAAGATTAATTCATTGTTTACCTGAGTCTTTAGTCTATGATTAGCTCACCACACCTCTTATCTGACAAGTCCTCGGGTTTGACTCCTTCGTTCATCACGTGACAGCGTCGTAAGCTAAACCAATGCAGTCAGAGCCGGAAAGAGAATTGATTAGTTCACCTCTCGAGTCTTCGGGTTTGAATCATTCGTTCTTCTTGAATTCCAGTACAGGACCCATAGAATGTTGCGCAATGCGCATACGCGACTGAACGAATCACTCCCTAAGACGACTCGTTCTTCCCGAGTCACATTAAAGATTCGTTCAAAATGAACGAATCGTTCAAGAACGACCCATCACTACTTCAGCGTTCTTAAGAGCATTTGCAGTACATTCACAGACGAAAGTGCCGCTATGGACTGAAGCATTGGAAACAAAACTAACGGTTCAAAAACATATAAAAGTGACGCGAGCAAGTTATGCATTTTGCCGCCTTCTCCTGCGTCGTCCTTACAAGTGACAGGGTAAACAGCTGCATGCTCTTCACGCAAACGGCCCGCGGTTCGGAACCAAAAAATTATAATATGAACGCAGTCCAGCGGGGGTAGGGGGAGGGGGGAGCAATCGAACTAGGGTTCGGACCAGACAGTGAACTAAGGGCGTTTTCACACATAAGGGTTTGTTTCAGAACCTGGTGCGTTTTCTCTCTTGGTTCGATTCGTTTCGCGCTACGATCCGCCCCAAAACAATCACTCCGAGACCGCCTGAACAAGGTGGTTTCGGCCCGATTGCAAACGAACTCTGGAGCGGTTCGGTAGATGTGTGAAAGCCATCCGACCCAACGGACCAACGAACCAGACTGTATCACAATGTATGATGGGTAATTATGTAAAGTTGCGTGACGCAAAAGGGATTGTTTTGCTAATGGCTCCCTGTAACAATGTTCAAAGTAAGGAAGGAAGGAGGCGGGAACCGGCGAACGTTAAACCAAACTTTTAATAAAATATACAAACAACAAAACGAAAGTAAAGTGCTGACAGCTCCCTCACAGTCGACTGCCGGCCACACAAACACAATACAACATAACATAAAATCCAGGCCTGGTTCTTCTCCTCCTTTTATGCTTCCTGAGCTCCGCCGTGAGATACGCGAGACAACGCGCAGCTGACGCTCATTATCACTCGCGTTACCGGCCGGAAAATAAACAGATGCACTCTGACCAATCGAAGGAGAGTTTACTCGCACGTGACTTTTATTAGCAAAGTTTGGTCCGTTTGGAAATATTGCCTTGTGAATGCGAACCGAACTAAAATAAATTTCAATATTGTAGCGATTTAACCCCCGGTTTCGGAACAAAGCAGTCGATACACAGGTGTGAAAACGCACTAAATGTGAAACCGACCTTAGTTTCCCGAGCAACTAACTAAGATTTACCTTGTGCTGAGAAAACCCCTGCTGTTCTCCAGCACACCTAATTGTCAATGGTAAGAATGTGAACGCGCCTTATGTTATTTCAGCGAGAGGAAGTCCATAATGTGCTCATATGTGCCATTAGGATTTAGTGTTTCCCATAAGGAAGGCTTTTTGGGATTATGAGTCATCATCTCCCGCTGATTTCAGCACCTCCGGGTCGAGGTATGAAAGGGACCGGCATATGTCAAAGTGGTTTTCTTCAAAGAGAAAATAAATATAGCTTTGCGATAGGAATGCCTGGCTTCTGCTGCCAAAGCACTTTTGCAGGTCTAGTTTATGAAGAAACACATTCATGTTTACTCAGCAGTTTGTGGTATAAAGACACTTTACTTTGTAGTTAGATTTGATTAGTGCCTTGACGGTGCCGATGATGACTTTTTATTTATTGCAGGCTCTCTGTAATATGGAGGAGTTTCGTAATCTTGACCGGGACATTGAAGGGTCGGTTAAACGCTGGAAGAAGTTTGTGGAGTCTGAGTGTCCAGAGAAGGAGAAGTTCCCTCAGGAATGGAAGAATAAAACAGCTCTTCAGAGGCTATGCATGATGAGAGCTTTACGTCCTGACAGAATGACATACGCTGTCAGGTCAGACGGCAATCTTGTAATCAGCTATAAATCACTGATGACAAGATTCTTTATCTATGTCATCACCTTTGTCTAATGTTTGAGCTTTAAAGTTGTGTTTTAAAGAAGTATGGGATATTGTAGTTAAAAGTGTGTTAAACCATGTCTGATAGACATGGCAAGTGAGAAGTCTGAGCCTTATGGTGTCAGATCCAAAAGTCAGTTAGCTTTGTTTACAGAGATTTTTTATTGAATTAAATTAAAAGAAGTTTCATTAAATATAGTTTTTCTTTTGTATTTGTGACGGACACAGTGCCCTCTTGGCATCGGGCATTGGTTTGTAGTTCTGTGTTTCTAATGTAGACTCTTTAGTGCATGATCTTTAGGTAATGCTAATATAAAAAGACAGCGTATGCTAATGTCTCAACCAATAATGCAGACTGTTCATTCATTATTTTATCTTTAACATAATTTTGACGTTTTTGTATATCCAAGCATTACATAATTATTTAAGTCTGTCATAATTATGAAATTTCTTAGAAATCTTGTCTTTTTTTCTATATAGAGATTTTGTGGAGGAGAAGCTGGGCAGTAAATATGTGATGGGACGTTCGGTGGATTTCGCCGTCTCTTTTGAAGAGTCTGCAGCCGCCACACCCATATTCTTCATCCTGTCTCCAGGGGTGGACCCCCTGAAGGAAGTGGAGAAACACGGTACCTATTACTTTAAAGAGGAAATTCCCTGCTACTAATTGAAATTCTATCTTGCGTAAAAACCATTTTATCTTTGAAAAGCTTTAGTAATTAACTGTGGTTTNTAAAGCTAAGGTGTTATTTAGCTATTCTAAATCTCACTTTGTTATATTGCAAACTTACCCCCTAAATATTACAGGTAACTACACAGAAAACATTATATACTTGGTAAATTGATGTCTTAAAGTGATAGTTCACCAAAAAATAAAAATTCTGTCATCATTTACTCACCCTCTTCTTTCTTCCGCAGAACACAAAAGAAGATATTTTGAAGAAAGTTGGTAACGGAACAGCAGCAGCACCCATTCACTTCAAAGCAAGTGAATGGGTGCCAGTTAACAACATTCTTCAAAATATCTTTTTTGTGTGTTCTGCTAACGAAAGAAAGTCATACAGGTTTGAAATGACAAGCGGGTGAGTAAATGATGACAGAATTTTCATTTTCGGGTAAACTTTCCCTTTAAACTAATATTTTGGGTTGCCTGTCATACAATGTTTTGAGATGCTCTCTTTTCGTAAATGTTGGTATTTTTCCTTTTTTTCCACAAAGAGAGATTTAAAAGTTTGTGAATAGTGGCTGTCCATGCATCTCTGAATTTGAAGGATTAGATTCTATAAATCTTCGCCTTTGAGATCGACTAATCAAATAACACAACCAATTATGGAGAGCTGGACTGAGATAAAATCTCCACTTTGGGTGTGACCACACATAAAACACTTCAGATAACTTAATTTCTGACTGTAATGGTCTATATACTTTGTGTCTTGCACTGCAGGAAGGAAACTGGGATATACATTCGACAACAAAAATTTCCACAACGTGTCACTGGGCCAGGGGCAGGAAGTGGTCGCAGAACAGGCTCTGGATTTGGCTGCGAAAGAGGGACACTGGGTCATTTTACAGGTAAAAGGAAGTTATACATCATTCACACCTAGAAGTGTCCAATATGCACATGTGCATTTGTATGGGGGGATGTTCAAAGGCACTTCTTGGTTGAAATGCACATTTTGACTGTTTGGTTGAATGTGCAAGCAATTTATTAAATAACATCGCAACTGCCAATGTTTTATCATTAATTGAAAGGGTTTCTTTTTATTTATTTTTATTTTTTTAGTCACTCAATTAATTCTTGTTCCCACCCTTCTGAATTATGTTTCATTAATATGGGGTTATCACAAACTAAGGCTGTTTAGTTGTGCTATCTTACAATCAGTATATAGTAAATGTAAGTTAAAGTGTCGCCCAATGTAACCGAAATCGATGAATCGATGAAACAAACTAATTGGCGAAAGAATTGGCGATGAGGTCTTAAAATGTATGGAAAGAGTTCTAAAAGTGTCTTAAAAAGTATTAAATTTAGTTCCATGATTCCTGTATATACCCTGTATTTATTTTTAAATTAAGATTTTCATTTTTCGCTTTTTTAAATGTATTTATTTGATTTATTTATTCATACTAATATTTATGTTAAATAAAAATGTATTATGTTGTTGTGGTTTTGAAAGTGGTAATAAGAATTTGCACTGGTGCGTAAAACCTTATGCCTAAAACTACAGTACCTAAAAATCACGCATCACCAATACAAAAAAACATGCTTGAAGCAGTCGCCTGAAACTCATTAAATCTGTTTTATTAAGCATTTAATAATGTGAACCCTCTAATGCCTAAATGCCTAAACCTATTTAATGAGTTTAGCACGCCTACTGTAGGTAAAGAATGTTGCTTGTACATTTAGCATTTAACTGGCAAAGTAAATGTCTGGATTGCGTTCGCCTCGCAACTCTTCCTCGCTGGTGATTAATGACCTGTTGTTCTCTGCTGGGAACGAGAGGGAAAGAAAAATGCCCCCACACCCAGCCAGTCCACTGGCCCACCGCAGGGGAGACAGCCACACTTCACTAATGAGTCCATTAGACTGCTTCCATTTCATCCAAATGTCATTCTTAAGGCAGTGTGTTCTCCGACCGCAGCTGTTCATTACACATATTAATCTGGGCATCTTCCAGTACCTACCCAAATGTATAAATTGGCCATAGATGTGGTTTGATTAAAAATAAAGTAGAGATCAATATGTCAAAGCGGATAGAAAATAGTGGATTGGTTTGAATTTAAATGATTCTCCCACAAGCCAGGTTGTAGAAATAGATCTCCACGGAAATCAAACCTGCATCATTGATCCCAACCTCAGCAGGACAGGAATGTATTTTACTCTTTAAAGAGGCACCTGCACTGAATCGCAATGACTTGCGGACAGACTGGAAGAAGTACATGCAGAATGCAAACGTCCCTGTTCTAATCCAGGAGTTGATCGGACGTACAGTACGCATCATGCTATAGTGACAAGACGCACAGACATGAGCGCCGCTTTAATTGCCTTGGCTTGAGAATCTAAATCAATGGATCCAAAGGATGAGAATCTTCATCTTGCTGTCTCATCTCACCCACATGGTCCTGCCTCGACAACACATCTCTTTCAGCCTGATGTTCAGACTTTGCCTGGGAACTTGTGGGTCAATGAAAAGTTCCCCTCCAGTGAAGGTTAATTATATTGCAGCGCACGGCACCCCGGCCTCCAGAAATGCAGAAATCCACTCACTGTAGAGAGGCAATCAATTGCTAATACTAAAGCAGAAAAACCTCAGTCCTGGGAGTCAAGTGGCTTAAACTGACCAGAGCCCCCACACCCCTCCCTTTTGAAATGTACTCTTTAAGATACACAATGAGGAGAGACGAGGAGAGCAAGGTGAACTCGCTCAGGGACGACTATTGCTTGAAAAGTGGCCGCCGGGATAGTGTTTAACTTTAATGGCTTTTCTGGAAGGAATATGCTGCATTCAGCCTTTTACAACAGCCATGTGTTTTAGGGTCGTGTTATCGAGCTTTACTGCCGGATTCAGCAGTAAAGTGGAGTCCAGTGAAAACAAAGAGTCAGTAAAGGCCAGTTACTACACGGACGTGATATGATTAAATGGCATCATGTAAATAACCTTGAAGTCTTTGACACCGGAAAACAGTCACCTAGTAAATCATTGGAATGAAGGGTGAAGATGTATTCGGACAATCTGAAGTGACCATGAACGTGATAAGTGAGTATGTATGCAGTTATGAAAACACAATGACTGGGGTCAAAAACGAAGGCAGTTTCCAAGTCAGTCAATGACTTTAATGGATAGATGAACACATACAAGTTGCTTTCCACGATCGGGGCGAGAGACTTCACATCTCCTAAACGCAACGGTTCAGCTGCAATCTGTTCTTTTCCAAATAAAAAATGCTTCAAGAGCAAAATCTGAGCTAAAGTCAAAACACAGTTTTAACAGACAGCATGTTAAGCAAACGTCGATGCTGCCTTCCTGCAGCATCCCTAAATACTCCCAGCGAAGGCAGCCGATGACAGAAATTCACCTTGAACATTAACAAGTGCACAGCATTAGCAACCATCAGGTACCTGTAAAGATAGTTCAGAAGCACTCCTTTAGCTGTTGTTTCCTCTTAGAAACATGTCTCTCTGTGCCCTTGAGAAAGAATGACTTAATATATGTTGACAAGCTGGAAGTTAAAATGCCACATGGCTTTTAAGCTCATCCTTGCAGCTTTGCAGTCATTAGAAACCAATTGCAATATTGATATCATTTAGAGGTTTGTTTTGCTTCGTTTAAATCTTTCTCAGAATCAATACTACTGTCATAGTGATTTTAACACTGTGACAGTTCACTCAGCACAATGTTATATAACACCATTAAGGAGATAATTGTATCTGCTCTTACATTATAAGTCAGTTTTCGCTCTTACAAAAACTGCATAGCTGCCAACTGCCTATCCATAGTTCGTGGAACCTCGTACGCAAGTCATTTGGAGTTCTCGACGCTGGCAAAAACTCTGAGTGCCACACAAAACCTCTTTAAATTAAGAACTTGACTCATGATTGATTTCAATATAGTTTAGCATTAGCATGTTCTAATCTAACAAAGTGACAGACATTAGCATGATTGTAATTCCATTGTTGGCGGGACAAAGGTTATGGGTTCCATCCCCAGAAAATACACATACGTTAAAATGTTATCGTGCAATGTACTTGACCAGTATATTGGGCGGTGATGCAATACTTTTGAGTTCAGCTTGGAGTGAGATTTTTCGGCCCGGGAGGTTATGTTGTGGAGGAACTGCAGAGGGTATGGGATGGCAAAAAAACACAAAAACCTTGCATTAGAAGTATTGTGATAGTCATAACATTTGATAACATAATTTCATTACTTTCATTCAGTTTAGGTAAACTGTGCCTTTAAATTTTGAGAACAGACCAGAGGTCACGTTTGTCAACCGCATATGTCATCGAGGTTGTCTCATTTCAGTTAAAAAACATTATAAAATTAACATTTATTTCTCTTAAGACATAATCATTGTGGTTTTATTTTTTAAAGATACATTTTAGGGGCCTTTTGCCTTTAATTTTGAAAGGACAGTGGAGAACAGACAGTAAAGCATTGGAAAGACAGGGGAGTGGGACCGGCAAAAGACGCTTGAGACGGAAATCGAACTCCGGTCGGGCCGCAAGTGCTCTGACACTATATGTTGGCACACTAACCACAGGGCTATTGGAGCAAACATGATTTCATTCTTGCCTTGAAATGTAACCGTTGCTTTTCTGAAATAAAACCTGAAATAATGACGAACAGTCTCACAGCGAATGTGTTATTATCTTGCAATGTTTGGAGACGGTAAAGGCGCCATTGTGAATTGGTCATTTAACATTAATAAAATTACGTGCCTGGAACGTGCGTTACGTTGTCGATTGGTAAGTCATAAAATTACCCAAAAAAGTACCATTACAATACTTATTGTAATTGGTACGTCATGTGTTAGCCTGGAGTCTTACCTCCAAAAAAAACCGCCATTCCGTGTGTGTACAACATATTTGTGTACAGTATTTTGGCCATTTTACGATAATTTATTGTGTTAAATCCGCTCCTGTAATCTTCATCATGTGTGCATAGTCTATTGTTGTTTGTTTCATATGCAAGAACTTAATTTACAGTAACTTCTTGTTTTTCTTCTGTTTAAACTAGAACATCCATCTAGTAGCGAAATGGCTGGGCACTCTGGAGAAGAAACTAGAACAGCATGGTGAGGGTAGCCACCAGAACTTCAGGGTCTTCATCAGTGCAGAACCATCGTCTTCGCCTGAGGGTCACATCATTCCACAGGGCATTCTGGAGAACTCCATCAAAATCACAAATGAACCGCCTATGGGCATGCAAGCCAACCTGCACAAAGCCCTGGACAACTTCAATCAGGTATAGTGAGCCACACGCATTCCCACAGCTGACCAGTATTGACATTTATTCTGTCATCATGGCACATGAGGAAGCAATGGGCTGCATCCCAATTGGCTCAGTGCTTAACACTCAGGGTGAAAAAGTGGAGGGCTGCTGGTTAAAACTCTTCAAGGAATGAGCGATGAGCTGTCATCCTTGTGCCCTTGTGTAGTAAGTCACATGGATTAATGTGTCTGTTAAATGGCTACTAACTTATTTACAGCACGGATGGAGTACATATTGTACTTGTAATATGTAGTAAACCAGTTGTCCAGTACGGGAAGATACTACTGCGTTATTTATCTGGAACTTGTAACCACAAGGCTTGTGGGCTCACAAAAAGTATGGTCTATAAATATGGTGGACTGGGAATGCCGATTAGAAATAAAAGAAGAATCAATTGATCAATGTAATAATTATAACATAAAAATATAAACAAATAAATCACTTTTTAAATTGAGAAATTAATAGACTTATTTAAACTGTTTTATTTAACTTGTGTTTTAAAATTTAGTTTAATTGAACAATAAAACACTAAATAAAAAAAGAACATTTTTAAATGTATAAATAAATAGATCAATGTAAAAAAATTGTTTAATTCATGCTTTAAAACTTTTTTAAATGCACATTTTAAATCGCTTTTTAAAAAAGCATTTGCCAAATGCTTTTTTTCTCTCTCTATTTGCCAATTGCTTTACTTTGTCCATTTGTCAATCAAGTCAAAAAATACCATTGGACAGTACACACGTGGGGGCAACCAATCAGCTTTCGGCTCAGTTTTAGGATACACCCCCTCTCACACATGCCATACGAAGTAAATGTAAGGCGGAATTTCATTGGACATTAAGAAAGACCTACCGCCATTAAAACATTAACGTTATACCTTGCGTGCCATAACTACATAACATGGCAGAAGTTCATTTCGGACACTGCATATGTGAACAAGCATACAGACAAAAACTAAAATTAAAGCGTGGTCGCACACCGAACGAGACGAGACGTGCAGCGCCATCTAGAACAGTGGTTCTCAACTCTGGCCCGAGAGATCCACTTTTTCCTAACGAGGTCAGCCCCAACCCAGATAAAAAGATCCATCGCATATCACATTAAAGTACCGCAAGTGCGATTCTAGTGCAAACTGCTTTGTATGTTTTGAATAGCTCTCGCGGTACTTTAATGTGACACGCAAGGTAATCTGTGCAGCCTAGGGATGGGCAATATTATATCGTTTGCGATACACCGGTAGAAATTCCCCACACGATAGGAATTAGTCTTCCCGCGATATAAACAATAAATTCTAGTTGATGACGTATTTCTTTGTGAGACCCATTCACAGCTCATTATGTGAAGCGAAAACAGCGGAGGGCGGACGTGAAGCTGAGAAAGAGTTTGCACTAAAAGACGAGCTCTAAATCTCGTTTAGGTTGGCACTGTAGATGCATCCGAGTTAATGTTTAGTTTCACTTTCGTTTTATTTAATTCGTTTGTTAAGTATTCGTTGATAGTCATAATGCGTTACACCACAACATTTAGTTTGGCTAAAAGTATTTATTTAAACATTCGTTAGATGTTATGCGTGCGTGCGCAAATAGTTTAGTATGATTTCTTGCCTGTTATATACAGGATGAACGGAGCGTCCCGTGCGCAGCTCGCGCCCACATGTGCTTTCATAGTGACACGGCGCGCACAGCACTGCTGCCTGTTCACATACAGTACAAATGCGAGTTTGTATTACGTTATTATAAATACGTTTATGAGCGTATAAAAATATGGATTATTTAATTAGATTTCTTTTATCCGCATTTTTCTGTTCTCTTTCTGTAGCGCGAGTCATAGACAGATTCAGTGTATGTTGCTGTGAGAAGAGAAGGTTCACACAGTTCAAGAGAGAGTGATTGACAGCGTGATGCGATCGATCGTTTCCACCCAACAATAGAATATATACAGTTTTAGGTATGACATGGTGTGTTTATTGAGCATTAGTTCATTTAACTTTTCTTTACTACAACCTTTTGAAGTCGAATCTCACTATTATATTTTATATTTACAAAAATACTGTAGGTATATTTTAGGAGCTGTTTGATTTGGGGTAAGTTATACTTTTTGATAATATTTGTTTTTCTGAGGGTCTAGACTACATGCAGCTACTATCACTTGACGCAAAAAACAGCGGTGGATGGCGTTATGGATATATCGTCATTTTTATCGTTATCGCAAGAAATACCAGGAATTATCGTGATAGAGTTTTAGGGCCATATCGCCCTCCCTAGCGCAGCCCTACATTAAATCGAACGCATCTATTCCTGAAGCCTTTGAATAGCTTGTTCATGTGTGTTTTATCAGGAGTAATGCCTTCGAATGGAACATGTCACTTACGCTCCTTACGAACTGGAATCACGGCAGAATATCCAGTGTTGTCCACTTCGCAGGGCACTTACGGACTTATTAAACAAACAAGGGGGATGCCTCAGGTGTGACTGACTGCGGAAGCACCAATTGCACCACGACTGTCGGACCGACAGACCAATCACAACAGCGACCCAGGCGTCCCGCCTCCCTGGTATATAAGCCGCTGCCCCCGCGGCTGCATCATTCTCACTTTGTACCAATAAAGCGTGAACAAAGACATCGTAAGTCACTGATAGATGCCAGCTGCTCGTCCCGCCCACTCCCCTCTTTCTTCTTGCAGTTATCAAAGCCCATTTAAGTTATATTTTGTTAAATAATCGTGAGGTTGACTTGAGCTGAAAGAGATGCGTTTCATCACCTTTTAACATACTATTTTCAGCCGAAGTACTATGATTTTCCACGCTCAAACTTTAGCATACTCAATTGTTTAGATTGAATGTAAAATGGTATTCAATCCATGTAGTCCGTGAGTGTCCTGTTAATATAAGAATTTGGTTTTGTTTTTGCTGCTGCATTGCTAGCGCTAATTCAATTCTGCATGTCTTATCGAGGATCTGTGGCATGATTTCCAGCTCACTCTAGGTCAATTTAGTGCTTGGAGTGCTGATGACTATCTCCCAGATAAGTGCTGTTGCAGCACAGCTCTACTGTAGCTTTCTAGGAGGTTTCCATGGCTGGAAGAGTCACATTCTAGTCATGTGCGCACTATGAAAGCAAATCAATGGCAGAAAAAATGGCCTAAAGAGCTCTCAAACTCTAGTAAGTAGAAGTAATCTAGAAAACGACAGATACTTTCATATTGACCTTATCAGCTGTCTTAGCCAAAAGCTAGATCAATTTCTTCCTTTTGGTGTCATCAAATTAAGGCCTTGCTGGAAATGTGACTAAACCATCTACCTTTATGGTTTACCATTAGTTCTGTTGTAAGCCATGTTTATTTCCTCAGGGTCAATGTATGTTAACTTTATATGATTTGCTTGTGTGTGACCAGCATTCATACAGTATTCATAAGCCGTATTACAAAACACACACACACACACACAAGGGATTTTCAATATTTACATAACATTAGCATTAGTGTTAGCGTCAGCCTTGGGTTTATGAGTTGTCAGCTGTGGTGGGCTTGTGGATGTATGCTGTGCTGAGTCCGTAACTGTCATGTGCTGAATGTTAATAAGCTTGCGTCTGGATGCGAGCTCCAACACCAGCTCCTCCATTAAAGTTTATTAAGTCAGCAGCACACTGTCCATCCGAATAACCTATAAGGGCTCCCATCGCTAGCGACATATTCATAAGCACAGGATATTTGCTCAACAGCATTATTGGATTGCTTGTACAAATATATGAATCCCTTGAGGTCCAAATGCCATTTGGCTTCACCACTGCCCCGACCCCCTCCACTCATTTAAGTCGTTTGAAATAATGAGCCGGAGGATGAAAACCCTGACAAGCGGTGACAATTAAAAAAGTATCTCAGCTCCTAAATATATTGGAAATCCAGTCATCCTTTTGTCTGTCCTAATGCCTCACGTCCGCTGGGAACCCTAACACGAGAACGGCTGCGGGAAATGGCAAAGGTTTTTACTTTCAACGTTGTCACTTTGTTTTAAAGCAGAGACTTGTTGGCAGTGTTTGAAACATGTTGTGAATGTGTCCTAATTGACAGGATACCCTGGAGATGTGCGCCCGTGAGAACGAATTCAAAAGCATTCTTTTCGCTCTCTGTTATTTCCACGCCGTGGTGGCGGAGAGGAGGAAGTTTGGCCCTCAGGGTTGGAATAGGAGTTACCCGTTCAATACAGGAGACCTGACCATCTCAGTCAATGTGCTCTACAACTATCTGGAGGCCAACAATAAGGTGAGAAAAAAAGGGGTCTGACTCCTGTAAGTGTCAAAACCTGAAAATATAAATATATCTTTCTGTATATAGGAGAGAACAGGGCTAGTTGTCACACTTTTTTTTACAGTGTATGGGTATGAGTTTCTTTTGGGTTATTGTATTTTGATTAAACTATATTAAAAGTTTGTAAAGTATAGGGTAAATATATAAAAAGTTTATAAAAACTATACAAAAGTTTTCTGGCAGCTGGGGTGCCAGAAACATTCCTCAAAATGACAGTTTTTTTCCTGTAAATACACTTTCCCCCGTAGTTTTTAGTAATTTGCCAGTTTTTGACTGTATTTAAAAAATATGCGAAAAATCTGTAAAGTTCTGTAAAGAACTGTAAAATTCTTTTTTTTGGACCAAAAAAATTACAGAAAATTCTGTAAAATTACTTTGATTTTTTTACAGTTTGTTGAGATAATTAGTGGCCCAAATATTATTTAAAAACTTAAAACAAACCACAATTAAAAATGTTGCCTCTGAAATAAACTGACGTAAGTTTAAATTGAGGGACTAAAATTCTTAAATAAAACAAACACTAAAATAAATGAATCTTACATAGCAACATTAAATTTTTTTAAATAATAATAATAAAATGACAAAAACACATACAAAATTTTCTTAAAATTAAATCAAAAATAAAAGTAAACACAAATTTAAAATATTAATAAATATTAAATAAATTATAATAACTTTGCTGTATAGACCATCTTTTCAAGATGTAAACACTGGTCCAGAAGTCTATCGTATATGCTGGAGATAGTTAAATCTTAAAAATATATTTTTAAAATTTAGTTTTTGTAATAAATGTTCTGTTGGTTATATTTTGCTAAAAAGTTATATTGAAACAGGAAGTTCTTCTGGATCAGCGTTGGATCAGTTTTCTTTACGTCTTCCTAAAAAGCCTAAGTTTTAAGTACACATAATATTGAAGGTTTGACTTACAAAAAAGCAGTTTAAGCATTTTTGCATTTTTATTGCCCAGGAAAAACATTAAATAAATATAAATGTAAGATAATAATAATATAAAACCTTCCCTGACTTGACATTTATGAAAAATATATATTAAAAAAAATATGTAACAGATTATACTTACTCCACGAACATGGAAAACAGCCATAGATGGACTGATAACAGCTTAAGTTCCTACTCTTTGTTCCTATAACTAACCAGTGTGAAATCCCCAATATACATGATCCTTGCCTCAATGTAGTATAATATAATTATATTGAGAATTTCGGTTGGAGGATAAAATGGAAAACAATTATTCTTGTTTAAAAGGTTTTTGAAGCAGTTTTTTGAAAGCAGAAAACCACTGCTAGAGAAAACACAATTTTGTCTTTGACCTAATGACATACCATACACCTTTTAGTTACCGAGATAAAATGCTTGCAACAACTTCCCCCCGTATGACAAGTAACTCCTGTTTATTTATTTATTTAAATGTTTATAACCTGATCTAAGATATAATGAAAGGCTAACAGACATATGCTGTGTTCAAAAAGAGTGATTCTGGGTCTGAAGCGTGTATAATTACTCACCCCCACCTACACAAAAACCTGCTCACTATTTAATATTTGTGCCCTTCATTACACAAAGATATTAAGCATTAGCATTTGCTTTTATGGCAAAACATCAATAATTACCAAAGAGCTACAGACTCCAACTAGATTTGCATTTCCTGAAAGAAATACCAGCTCTAGCAACACAAAAAAACTATAGTTTTTAGTTTTTAATCCTGTATCAGAATTGCTCTGTTGTTTTCATGACACTCGGTACACATGGTGTTGACAAACGGTTACACAAGAACAAACACACAATAACTGTGCAGTATAAAGGTAATAAATAATTAAATACATGCAAGATAGTCACAACCAATGAGAGTAGCAGAATGTCAGGGCTTAGGTTTTTGATACAAGTATTACGAAAGTGGTTAGTGATTTTTTTTACCAAAGATTATAGATGCCAATCTCCAAAAATAAGAAAACACATTTTTTGAAGGTCAGCCGTATAATTCCCACTTTTATAATATGTCAGAATCATGTACATTCTGCCTAACATCCCCTTTTGCATGTCACAGGAGACTGAAAATAATTTGTATTGTTTGAGGAATATCAATTGAGTTTTCCCTTCCAAGCTCTATAATTATGCACATTTAGTTCCAGGCATCCGTAGTTATTCCATAACCGAATTTGGACGTGACAAATAAACTCTTTTGTCGAATGTGAAAGGGGCATGAAAAAAATACTAAGCCACATTTGAGCAGACACAACATGTATTACAGCTAAAACAGCAAACAAACAAACAGAGAAACAGTGTAAAACATATCGAGGTGCTGTTCTGCATTTTAGATTTTCCACAAAACATCAAGCACCCATCGAAGTGCCCACACCCCATCTCTTTAGGTCACATTAACATCCTCTCACCTGGGAACGGTTTCATCTGGCTCCACTGTATCCGCCCGTGACACGCCCACTTTAGATTAATCACATTACTCGGAGCCACAGGGCCTGAGAGGAGACGTGAGGAACAGAGAAACCACAGTAACTGGTGTTAGCAGAGACACAAAGTCAGCCATAATAGTATTAAATAAAAAAAGTCCTGAGGGGCTGGAACGTTTAACCTACAGTCAACCAGCATTTCAGTTCTCGTGGAATGGAAATTTTGACAGCTGTAGAATAAGAATTTGCACTGTACTGTACATATACAGGTGGTCACTCTCTCTCACTGATTTAAAGAGATAGTTCACCCCAAAATGAAAATTCTGTCATCATTTACTCAACCTCTTGTCATTTCAAACCTGTATTCAAAACTTACTTTCGCAAAACACCAAGAAAAGATATTTTGAAGAATGTTGGTAACCGAAACAATGGCAAAATCAATGCAAGTCAATGGGTGCCGCCGTTGTTTGGTTGAACTATCCCTTTAAGGTGCAATGCGCAGAGATATCTGGAAACCACACTGCAATCATGTGATGTTATGCACAGGCGATCTTCAGATAGTCATATTTTCTATGCCTTCATAGACGCAACGGTGCAGCACCAAGTGTCTCGCGTAAACATGCGGCACACATATGAGCACGTTTGGTATTTTGTACATTGCACCTACTGTTGTTGGAAGCTAAGTCCATTGCAAAAATAATATGTTTGACAAAGTAGGCGGAATAGCAGAATACAGGCTGTTAAAAAATTTTTTTTTTTACAGAATTTTATAATTTCAGATTTTCACACAGTATTGAAATATGCTAAAAACCATCAAATTACAGGAAAAGACTGCAAATTTACAAGAAAACAACAAAAAACGCAATTTTACATGAATTTTTTTTCTGGTGCACCAGCTTCCAGAAAGTTACAGTTTTTTTTACAGGATTTTTTCAAAGTGTGAATGAATTCTGAGTGTTTGGTACATCTCCCTTAGAGATGTAGCATGCACAAAACCTTAATCTTTCCATACATAATTACAAACACATTTAAATTAAGTTTTGTTAATAGACATCGTATTGAGAAGATTGCAACAATACACTGTTTTCTAATTCTATATATTCTGTTTTCTAAACCTTTAATCCAAATTTGTGCAAGCACCATATAAAGAAAATTTTATTAAATAATTTTACAGTGTTCCATAAAGGATCATCAATTGACCTCTTTGTGCAAAGGAAGATAAATATTACAAATTTGACCTAAAATAGTGCAGAATCATGAACATTTTTTATTCATTTGATAATTTCCCCATTTAACATTGTTCAAAACAATGTAATAGTTTGCACTTTTCAATGTAGTCTCACATGTACATTTTAAACACACTTTGCATGGGAGTTTTTTGTGCTGACTGTAATAGATAAAAAAACTAGGTTGCATGTTCATCGCTGAAAAGTCGAAGTACTTAGGCAATTATATCACAACAGGTTTGTTAATTCTCTTCTATACTTTGATGGCCGTTTTAGGTGCCCTATGATGATTTGCGCTATCTCTTTGGGGAGATCATGTACGGGGGTCACATCACCGATGACTGGGACCGCAGACTTTGTCGTACTTATTTAGAAGAGTTCATTAAGTCGGAGATGATGGAGGGAGAGCTGTGTCTGGCCCCTGGCTTCCCTCTGCCTGGAAACATGGATTACAACGGCTATCACCAGGTACTGTAGCTGATCTCTTTTCAACAAATATAATTCGAGGGCATATTTTCTTTGTTTGTGTGTTCCCTGCTAACTCATGTTATAGTACTACCAGTTAAGCTAGAAGACCACAAGCAAGCTTATGTCATTTTGCATAATTTAACTATGAATACCATTCAAATACAGTGTGGCTCAAAGATTAAAGGGATAGTTCATCGAAAAAATTGAAATTCTTTCATCATTTACTCATCGTCGTGTCATTTCAAACCTGCGTGACTGTATTATGCAAAACACAAAAGATATTTTGAAAAACGCTGGTAAAAAAAACCACACTGACCCCCATTGACTTTTATTGAATGGTCACAAAACCACTGAGACATTTCTCAAAATATCTTCTTTTTTACAGAAGAAAGAGTCATATATTTTTAGTCACACGAGGGTGAACATTTCCTTTTATGGGTGAACTATCCCTTACGCATAACGTAAGGGATAATGTACAGGCAGCCGGTTGTTATCGCAGAAATAAGCCCCGACAGTGTGATCAGGACCCGACGTGAAGCGGACCAGCTTATTACATGGCTACTTGCCACATGAGAAAAAAAACTGGACATAAAATGAAATGAATTTGAAATGTTTTATTAGCTCATTTTTACCGAATGCAGACCTTCCGCGAGGAAACGTTCAAAAGTCATGAACAGGCAAATTGGTTTAATCATTTGTAAATATAATGTCATATATGTTATTAAAAGACATATTTATAATTCATTTTTGTGTAATATTAAACTTCCCCTCTCAAAATGATTTGCAGCATCCGGGTTACAGGGTGTTATTAGTTTTGAGCGGTTGTTATTTGAAAATACATTAAATGTTGAAAATAACAACCCTTGGAATGTCACGACTGGCCAATCAGAATCAAGCATTCAAATGAGCAGTGTAATAAAAATGTATAAAATCCCAATGCTGGGTCTTCCAAGAATAGAACAATTTTTGTCACCCCAGAAAGCAGCATGCTACGTTTCATCATTAAGACTTTGATGGTTTTATTTGCATTTCTATGTGCATTTGAGAGTTATTTGTATTTAAATGTGTAAGTAGACAAAATGCCTGCAGTGGTCCTGAGGCTAAAGATGAACAGTCTGTCTCTCTTTCTGTCTCTCCCGGCTGTTCCTAACAGACCACATTGAGCCACAATCTAAACTAGAGGCCAAGCGGATTCAATATACCCAGCGCTCATGTGCATCTTAATGCATCCCAGACTAGTGATTTTCACCACAGTTTGTTTTATGTGTATTTCTGTACTGACACCAACCACCTGCCAGTCCAATGATTTTCAGGATAGATGATACCATCTGAATCATCGCTGTACCGCGGAGGTTTATGAGAAGATATCATATTTGCTCACTTTATTACGGCTCCAGGACTCATCACACTTTCTGTTCTCTCTCTGGATCTGTTTCAGTACATAGATGATGCTCTTCCGGCTGAGTCACCCTACTTGTACGGCCTGCATCCCAATGCAGAGATCGGCTTCCTCACGCAGACGTCAGAGAAGCTCTTCCGCACCGTGCTGGAAATGCAGCCCAGAGATGGAGGCTCCGGGGAGGGCACGGGTGGCTCACGTGATGACAAGGTTCTTAAGGATTACACTCACATAGGCATAGCATTAATACCACAGATATTGACGCTTGACCTAAAGCACAACATTTAATGTTCTTTTTTCAAATGTAGAGTGGGTATTTTATTTTGTGAGGTGAAATTCTCAAGTCTTGTATGGTGTTCATGTTTTTTGTTACTCAGACAGTGTTCGTGGGTCTAGTGGACGTACAGCATTTTTCAGATTTTAAATCATTACAGCCAAAAGAATGTATGTACAATACTTTACAGATGCACTGTTGTGTAAAAACACCACAATCTGTCCTTAATTTAATGCATCTCTGTGTCTAGTTAAGGTCAACACATTTTATGTTACTTTTAACACAACCTTGTGTTTTCCCTTTTAAATCTTTAATGCAAAATCAACATCAAATAATCACTAACCAAATAACTATAATGTGTTAAAATTCCATGACACAAAAAATGTCTTATTATTTAAGACTATATAAAATTTATTAAAAAAAGAAATAATATTACAAATTTGGGGTGTCAAACTATTAATCGCGATAAATTGCTTCCAGAATAAAGGTTTGTGTTTACATAATATATGTCTGTGTAGTGTGCATATTCATTTTGTATTCATAAAAATATACACATAAATGCATATATTTGAGGAAATAAATTAATAAACATTTATATATAATTTAAATTAGTGGTAAATATAAATAAATACATGTTAATATTTCCTAAATATGTTTACATGTATGTATATGTGTTTATAAATATTAAAATAATTTGCACAGTACACAGACATATATATTATGTTAAACACAAACTTTTATTCTGGATGTGATTAATTGTGATTTATCGTTTGACAGCCCTAAAAAGAGAAGAAAAATCTAGTATATTGGTGAAGAGACATGTTTATCTTGAAAAAAGTCGAAATGTGTGAGGTTAAAAAAATTACATAGTTTTTTGGTAACATTAAAGTGATAGTTCACCTTCAGAATGAAAATTCTGTCATCATTTACACGCCCTCTTGTCATTTCAAACCTGCATGACTTTCTTTATTCTGCAGAACACAAAAGAAGATATTTTGAAAAATGTTGGTAACAGAACAGCAATGCCCCCCATTAACTTCTATTGTAACCCGTGCAAGTGAATGGGGGGCTGTTAACATTCTTCAAAATATCTTCTTTTGTGTTCTACGGAAGAAAGAAAGCATTCAGGTTTGAAATGACAAGAGGGTGAGTAAATATGACAGAATTTTCATTTTTAAGGTGAATTACTCCTTTAAATCGGTCCACAGACCTGAACCCCACACAAGGGTTTATAGACAATATTGGCATTTGTGTTATGATGAAATATGACATCATATATTGCTTAATGTGTGTGATAAATTAAGTGGATTTTAATCAATATGTTACATTTTCTGAGAGAGAATTTGACTGCCAGTGAGTGGGGTAAGAAACATTTTTTTTTTAATTCAATATTTTTCTACCCAACTATTTTTTATTTTTCGTTCCCCACAGACTGTTTTCATGTATGTTTTTTTTTAGAAACTTTTTTTTACAAAATAAGTCATATCTTATATTAATAGGTCATTTTGTTTCTCAAGTAAATCTATAGGTTTCAAAGCAACAACATAAACAAACGTTACTGCGCATGCACGCTTTTGTGGCCCAAATGTAATTACCGGTACACATCCACAAAGATGAGTCCCTGTAGATTTTTTCTGATAACAAGCAAAAGAATAACAAGTAAATGACATTAGCTAGTAAGTTAAAAGTATGTCTAGACAGTATTATTTTGGGTTACCAGTAGAAGAAACATTACTTGGCTAAACTTAAAGATGCGATGAAGTGGTGTTGTTTATTGTTTTATACTGTTGTACGAGGTCTACTTATGACGTTCGCATGGTTTTTACATTCAAAATCATCAAAATCAATAAGTAATAGGCTATTTTCTACCCAGGTTTTGAGGCCAGCTCTGCAAACGCTTGGTTTTAATGGGCGTGCCGCATTGAAGACACTTGGAAGTAAACGCCCACCGCTTTGATTGGATAGCAGTTTGCGTAGTTGTAGCCTTCTGTGAATTTGGTTCGAGACGTAACGTTAGGTTACACATTAGCACCATTCACAGTTTTTGCAACGCATTAGTATTATCTGGAGACCTCCTGTTATAAATTACCTCCCCACATCAGTATTTCATGTGACGCATTCGTGGATGTGATGGCAAGGTTTTGCGTATAGTTTGTATAGCCTATACTTGTATTGCGTTTAATGATATATGATTGTACCTGTCAGCATTTGAGACCAGTAATCGCAAACCCCACAAAAGATCACCGCGATCGCTGGTCTCAAATGTTACGAGAGTTTCCATGATAAATAAACAAACGGGAGACTCCCGGTAACTTATGGATATCAGCCAGCACCCGGAATAATACCAAAACACTTCAAACACCCTCCATTATTCGCAAACGGTGGATAAAACCTTGAAAAATGATATATGAGCCCACCAAATCACAGAGATCCTGATTCGCACTGGCTTAAGATCACAGACACATCTGTCAATAACAGATGTAATCTCAGTAACAAGGGCGTTTTCAGTTCTGACACTTACATGATGTTCGCGTGAATACGATTCCCTCTTATATAACAAAAGCTCGGGTTAAAATTGTGATTTTAATTCATCGCCCCTTTAAATGTGACAAAGTGACACAACCCATTCAACAAATTGTTTATTTATTAAAATAATATACAATAAAATTCAACAAATTGTTTATTTAATACAATTATTATACAATAAATTATTAATAGAAAATAATATTAATTAAATAAAATATAAATATTTATATTTATATTATTAGCCACTAGCCAGACCGATCAATGAATAAAGGCCGCGAGTTAACTTTGAGCCAGGCGTGTGCATCAGATGAAGCCGCCTGTCTGTACATTTACAAAATTAACCTTTTTTTTATATTAGTACTGAAAACGACATAATAAGTAGAGCATTCATATTTTTGTTTTTGCTGTGAGATGTAAAGGGCCTTTGACTTATCAATGTTAATTCAATCTCATTAAACTCGCGTATAACGAAACTCTGGCTCTTCTACTTTCTGAAAACGGTCACCATAATCACACTGTCATGTCCTGAGAAAGACACTAGAAGCTCCTCGGGTCTGAAGAGGTTAAAGTGAGCTAATTTCCCAGCAGTTGTGCCTCTGTGACATTTCAAAGATTAGATACGGGACTGTGTAAGTCTGCTCCAATGCATTATGACAGCTGACCTTTTTTATTCAGGAGATTGGGATTTGTAAGCAATGACCACTTTGCATTAAGCCGTTCATGGAACTGACACAGACAAATAGATCTGCCGTGAGCACCGTGATTAAATAGCCCAACATCCAGCTGATTTTTCACTGCCACCTTCACAGTCTCCACCAGAGTTGTCTTTAGGAGGACATTTAGGATGTTGAATTCCCTGTCTTGTGTGTTCAGGTGAAAGCCGTGCTTGATGAGATTCTCGAGAAGCTTCCGGACGAGTTCAATATGACTGAGCTGATGGGGAAGGTGGAGGAAAGGACGCCGTACATTGTGGTGGCGCTCCAGGAGTGCGAACGAATGAACATCCTGACGCAGGAGATCAGACGCTCTTTAAAAGAACTCAATTTGGGCTTGAAGGTTTGAACTCTCTCTCACACATCTCATCTTAAATTAAATCATTTGGTGTTAAAACCTTTCTCCTCCCGCGTGTCACAAAATACGCCGCAACACATGCGGATCAAATTGCATGATTATTATGCTACGGTATTAAAAGCTGAAGGTAGTTCTTGCTTCTTTGCACGCCTTGTAGGCTCACACCGCCTGGTAACGGCAGAATTAAATCACTAGCATGCAGTCGAGTGACTGGACTGCTCTTTTGAAATCTGTTTGTAGTGTGATATAATCCTTGAATGATGTTAAACCTTATGAAGTGATGGCGGTCATTATCTTATGAAGGATGTTGGCCTTGGATGAAGGTGTTTTGATTTAGCAAAGATTCAACAGGGAGTGACTGAGGTGACATTCAGAGCTGTGTGGAGCCTGTAACGCCTATTGAAATGAGTTAAATACTTGGTGCTTATGTTGGACTACAGAACACATTTCTTCACAACCTGTAAAGTAGGGAAGTTAAAGGGATAATTCACCTAAAAATGCAAGTTCTTTCATCATACTCACCCTTATGTCATTCTAAACCCGTATGATTTTCAAAAGAAGATATTTCGAAGAATGTTGGTAACCGAACAACATTGGCCCCCATTGACTTCCATTGTATGGATAAAACAACTGACACATTTCTCAAAATATCTTCTTTTGTGTTCAACAGAAGAAAGAGTCATATAACGCTGACATGAGAGCGAGAAAATAATGAAAGCATTTTCATTTTGGGGTGAACTATTCCTTTAAGCATCTCATCATGTTTACTGTCACCTCACAGGGTGAGCTCACAATGACCAATGACATGGAGAATTTACAAAACGCCATTTATCTGGATCAAGTGCCTGACTCCTGGACCAAGCGTGCCTATCCGTCCATTTCCAGTCTGGCCATCTGGTTTACAGACCTCCTCAGTCGCATCAAGGAGCTGGAGACCTGGACCACTGACTTCACCCTGCCCTCTGCTGTTTGGCTTGCCGGCTTCTTCAACCCTCAGTCTTTCCTCACAGCCATCATGCAGTCCATGGCCCGCCGCAATGAGTGGCCGCTGGACAAAATGTGTCTGCAGTGTGACATCACTAAGAAGATCCGTGAAGACTTTAGCTCTCCGCCAAGGGAGGGCGCCTACATTCATGGGCTCTTTATAGAGGGAGCAAGATGGGATATACAGGTAAATGTTTTTCTTGTAAGGGGGTCAGACTGGGTTTGGTACCCACAGACTGTTTGACTGACAGCCGGATGCTTTTGATAGGCTGCATATTTGTGTGGATGCCTTCTGAAGAACACTCACGGCTCAGGGTGAATGCATCCTAATACTGTAGATCTGTCGCTGTTTATTATGTCTTTAAAATAAATCAATCGACAATATTGACTAGATAATAAGAACACAGAGACGCTCTTCCTTTTTGATTTCTGGGATTGTCTCTAAAGCCTGTTTTAAAGGTCCAATGTGTCATTTTTTTGGAAGATCTATTGACAGAAATGCAATATAATATACATAACTTTCTTCTGAGGTGTATAAAGACCTTACATAATGAAGCGTTATGTTTTTATAACCTTAGAATGAGCTATTTCTATCTACATACACCGCGGGACCCCTTACATGGAATTCGCCATGTTGTTTCTACAGTAGCCCTAAACGGACAAACTGCTACAGAGTGTTTCGTAAATACATTATCTCCTTCAGATAAGAAGCGAAAATATGACGTCATCTTTGTCCTGTGTCAGCTGCCGTAGTACTTATAAAGGGAGGGGTGGAGTGAGCCGTTGGTTGCCATTCGCAACATCACCGCTAGATGCCGCTAAATTTCATACACTGGACCATTAATGACACAGGATGATTTGAATCACTGTGGCCGGCTGGTTTTGCCCTCATGTATATTTTAGATGGATTTTTGGCTTTTGGGAAAAGCTATTCCACAGCTTATCCAAGTGTGAAAGCACATAGAAACAGAACTTCTGTACCTCAAGGCCAGCCCAGGTGCACAGTTTACAAGACCAGTGAGATTTATAATAACTCCCTTATTTATGAATGAGACTTTTGACGGATTGAGAGAACATCAAGGAAAATGTGCTGACCTATATGCATAACAATTATTCATGATGTCATATAGTCATCATTTGGTGATGAGAGTTTGCAGCTTTAGTCCAAAGAGATTCTTTTAACTTATGTTTAATGTATTGTGCTTCAAATAGTTCAAAGACCAGTTTTTAGGTCCAGGAGCAGATCTGGTGAAGATGTTAAGGAAATGATTCTGATTGTCAAGCTTGCCTGGTCAGGACATCGGATTCCGCCCATTATCCAAACTGAGAACCCTAACCAGTATACAGCCGTGGGAAAATTAAGAGACCATTTAAAATTTTCATTTAATCAGCATTTCTAGATGTATTGTGGCCATTCCCGTCCAGTATCTGTTGAATTTCAACAAAATCAAACCTCAGGAGTGACAAAGTCATCCAACAGCAATGTGAGAGACTGACAGCATGACAAAACTGTAATAAAAATCCAGCTTTCACATAATTTTTTTTGAGGTTTTGTTCAAATATTGCTTAAAAGTAATATAATTTTTTTTATGAAGTTAGACTTAAATATTGCTTAAAAGTGAATATATTTTTTTGCTGTATTTGAGGTCTGGAAAAATAGAGAGCATATTTTCTGTTATTTTTACCTGTTTCTCCAGTTTTCACTTGCAAATAGAAACAATATTTTTATTTGAAATTTAGGAAAAATACATATACCTATAAATACTCTTAAAAATGAAGGTGCTTCAAAAGGTTCTTTTGATGCAATAGAAGAAAAATGTTTGTCTACATGGTTCCATAAAGAACCTTAAACATCCAAAGGACCTTTCTGTTTCACAAACGGTTCTTTGTAGCGAAAAAAGGCTCTTCAGATTATGATAAGATAAGAAAGAGAGGATTCTTTAAAGAACCTTTGACTAAATGGTTCTACGTGGAACCAAAAATGGTTCTTCTATGGCATCAGCGTGAAGAACCTTTTAAGCACCTTTATGTTTAAGAGTATAGTAAATTAGGAAAAACTGAAAATAATTTTGAAATGTTCTCTTAATTTTTTCTTGCAACTTTGTATTAAAGAAACTGCACTGACAGCTTTAGTGTTTGGTAGATTTGTGGGTTTTTTGAGTCAGTATTTAAAAGCATTATATAAAGTTTTACTGTTGCTACGAGACAGGGCAGTAATTCGAGGGGAAACATAAGCAATGTCCTCTATGGGCTTCTGCAATGTCAACATTATTTGCATTTGTCCCTTTAATACTTTTCAAAGTTCAACTTTTGTCTGTCATCTGTGGAGCAGAAGAGGATTAATTAGCTCTCCATAAGAAACCGTCCCGCAAGCCCGTTTCAACTTCAGATGCATTAACTTTGCCTTGTTTAGGGAGACTATGGTCATTACTGCATAAAGAAAACTAGTTTTGTGGAGAATAATGCAGGGTGCTCTCAAAAGACTTAATTCTGTAGTGGTGTTGCCACCAACAGTTTCATTAAACCGAATCTAAATGGGTTCTTTTCCATTGCATATATAAGAGCCTTTAAAACATATTTTATTCATAGATTGATTAACATTGTATACTGCATGTTAAACCTATGTTTGCTGTATGTTATAGGCTGGATTAATGGTTGATGCCCGTCTAAAAGAGCTCACACCTACAATGCCTGTGATCTTCATCAGAGCCATCCCTGTAGACAAACAGGAAACACGGAATGTGTACCAGTGTCCCGTCTACAAGACCAGACAGCGTGGACCCACGTACGTCTGGACATTTAACCTGAAGACCAAAGAAAATCCATCCAAATGGACCTTAGCTGGAGTAGCTCTTCTCCTTCAAATATAGAAACTATAAATGATATTAGAATATATTTAGTAGTAATTGCATCTAATGCACAGATTCCTAACACACGTGCCAATGGTTGTACAACAGTGCGTGCCATTCAGTTACATTAAAAAGCACTTCGCAACAGAAATTCTTCTACTGTTGTGATTTGTTCCGATTTGTGACTTTCTCTGTAAGTTGCAAGTACAAATGTCAACCTTCTTGTATCACATTTAAATATATCCTGAGAAACTGTTGTGTCTGTCTGTAGAAAGTGACAAATCCTCAGCACAGTGTTTCTGTGAATCCACAGCAGCGAGCCTCTTGGGTCACTTATATCTGTTATTGAGAAAACTTAACAACACATACAGAGACCGAGCTATGAAACGCAGGGCCATGGGAAACGCGAACATGTGGAGAAAAGCAATAAATCTATCCAGAATCCAATTACGAAGCACCGGGAAATGTTGTTTTGTGTTACACAAAGCTTCTCCCATGATCTTTCTATTCATTTGTCTGGTGTACTGTACCAGTATAAGTGATGTAGTTAAAGAAATATATATGAAATATGCAGTACCAGTCAAGAGTTTGGCCACATTTCATTACTATGGCTACTGTATTTCCCATATGTTAGAATAAAAGTAGTCATTAAAAGTGAAATAACAAAAGGGAGTATGGGAGTGATGTGACCAAAATGATATAATCCTGTTTTAACTTTTTCACCAGTTTTAGCACAGATAAAGCTGTGTGTATTCTGGACATTCTCTTACATCATGTGACCGGCGCAGCATAACACGACAAACAGCTTGTTCTTAATTGGTTTGTTGTGTCGTGTTGCGCGGTATCCAGTGTAGACTCCATTTGAAATTATAATGGGTTCAAATGCTTTCTATTGTCTTTTGTCGTGCCGTGTCAGGTGAAGACACATGTGTCAGTCAACTTCATGCATTCTGCATCCTGAGATGCTTTCAGTGATGCATTAAAAAAGTTTTCCAAGGATGGCCACTTATTAGATGCTTTTCCTTCAATAGGCCCAGAACAGGAATTTGATATATAGTAAAAATGCTGATTTCACAAACATAATACTACAAATTTGTTTTCTTTATACAGTCCAGTCACAGTTCAATTTTAACAGAAACAAAACTCAGGACATAGTCATCCAACAGCAATGTAAACGACTGAAGAAATACCAAGATGCCTGAAATTTGTGAAAAAATCTAGGTTATTCCATCAAATATTTGAAAACGTAAGATGAATAGTTTTGCAGGGGTGGTTTCTTCATTAGGGCAATAGCGTTGTTAACCACCACGCAACCGGCTACAAGCGGTAAAATCATTTGACGCAATACACAATGAAGCGCACCTATCAAAGCAGTGCTCAAAAACTAAAGAAAGCAAAAGAAAACAAATCTAATACTAATTTTACGAATATAGCAAAACAATGCTATGAAAAGAAGCATGAAAAGAAGAATCTTGCACCTTTTACTTTCTTATACTGTAGCTAAAAGCATTCTGTATTTTTCCGAATAAAACAAAGGACACTTTTTCATCCCCAAACCAAGAAGGTTTATTCTTATAACAAACTAGAGAATTTTGTGCTGCTATGTGGTTCAACGTAAAATAAATCATTTATATTTGCATTTATATATGTCTCATTAATTCCATGTACTCAATACTGCTGTGCAATTCAAACAAAAATGTGAGGCAATGTGTGGGGGACATCAGGTCTTGGCTTTGCATAGGGCCCAAAATGGTAAACACGCCCCTGGCAGTAGGTCCACCAAAGTGCGAAAATAAGGTATTTTTCCATCACATTCAACCTCAGCGTTGTACTAGCTGTCCCCATTCTAGACCGAAAATAATGTTGTTAGTAATTACTTCAATATTTACAATGGTATTTTTCAAAAACACTATAGAATCCTTGAATTTGATTACAGTTTACTATAGAAACTAATAGAGTACACTACATATTTTTTTTCATGTGAGCTGACACTTTATTAATATATATTTTTATCAATATATATTTTGTATTTATTTGTATGTAACAAACACATAAAATTTAAATTCACTTATTAATGCTACCAAGTACCATTACATACATTTAAATATTAACTAGTAATAATACATTGTTAAATAGCCATTTGACAGGTAATATAACCATTACATGCAGTTCCAAATTACTGATAGTGTAATTTTTATTAGTTTCCCCCGTTGCCCCCTCCAAAAAAATGCACCAGCCACCACTGTAGTATTGTTTTTTTTAAAACATAAACATGAACTTGTTTTTATTCCATCTTTTTTGTTATTTCAACCAGTTTGTCCAGTTTCAGTTTTCTGCAAATAAAAAACAATATTTCCATTTGAAATTTGGGAGAAATGTTGTCACTGGTTCACAAAATTAAACAAGAATGAAAATATTACTTAAACGCGTACCTATAATTAAAAAATGAAAATTTTGGAGTGGTCTCTTTATTTGTTCTGCAGATGTATTAAAATTTGTATTATTATTAAAAATGTATTATTTTTCTGACCATTTCAAAGACAATTTTCAGTTTTTCCTGAATTTTCTATTTATAGGTATGTGTTTAGGTAAAATGGTTGTTTTTGTTCTATTCTATGAACTACTAACAACATGTCTCCCAAATTGTAAATAAAACTATTGTTTCTATTTACATTCATTTGCAGAAAATGAAAACTGGAGAAACGGGTCAAAATAACAGAAAAGTATTTTTCACACCTCAAATACTGCAAAGAGTTCATATTCACTTTTAAGCAATACAACAGTAGTATTTATTATGTATAATGTTGATTAAAATGAAAATTTGGAATGGTATCTTAATTTTATCTGTGGTTGTTTGTTCAAATATGTCATATAGCAAAATTCTGTCTGGGCCAGTTTAACCATTCAGAATACTATATATTTAATACATTTTAGTTCTGTATAAATATTCATATGGAGGTATAATTTTCCTTTGTCTAAACATATTACATGTATTTGAGGATAAGCTTTTCGATCAAGGTTTTGGAGCTCATGAAAACAAATTCAGTCAAGTGTGTTCAAACTTTTATGTAGGAATATACACAAAATATAAAAGCTTCTCAGGCACCTGGTTATGTTGTGTTCCTAGACTACATTTTTTAGGACTAAAAAAAACCTTCAAATTGCTTGTATTGTTATTGGATATAGGTTTAGAAAATATGATGAGGCCAGATTTTCAGGACAGTCTGATTAAGTGAATGATAAATTGGTAAAAGCAATGAATCAGTTTGGTCATAATATATCTTTTTATAGTGTCAGCGCTGCTGTGAAATCAATGTTAAAGGGATAGTCCACCCTAAAATGAAAATTCTGTCATTTACTCACTCATGTAATTACATACCTGTATAAATTACTTTGTTTTATTGAGAAAGATATTTGGAAAAATGTTAGCAATTTTCAGTTCTGGTAAGTCATTGACTACCAATTAAATGGTAGTCAAAGGTGCCCCAGAACTGTTTGTTTTTCTAAATTCTTCAAAATATATTATTTTTAACAGAACAAAGAAATATAAAAAAATTCTACTAAGTTAGTGGATGATGTCCCAGAACTGAAAATTGCTAACATTCCTCCAAATATATTTCTTTGGGTTCAAAAGAATAAAGAAATTTATACAGGTTCAATGGAATACATCAATTTCTACAACCTTAGTTGTTTTTTCCTGATATTTGATTTTATGCTTGTTTTATCATCTCACAATCTATAAAAGATTCTAAAAAGTAGTTCACAATAGATGACGTTGATATTATCAGAGAAAACAAGAAACAGCATGGCTCAAATCCCCTCCAACATTTTCATATGTACTGTAACCCATAATAAGACTTCCAATAAAACAAACCTGCCCAGTCATATATTTCCACACTAAACCAAATATTTGCCCCCAACACAACCATCCTTTCCCACACCTTCATCCTGCAGTCACGTCACCGTTCAAAGAGGCCAAATGCAGGCTGACTATTCATATTTTATATTGCACGGCTGATGTTTGCTGCCGGGTACACGTGGTGGGCAAAGTGTCAGGCTAAGGCAGAAATCTATCAAAGACTCCTGCTCAGAATGTAAAGAAGGTAGCTTTAATCATTTTCCATGGGAAATGCTGGTTGCTAGGCTACAGGTCAGTCTTGAGAAATGACTTGTGTGAGAGCAGGCAATGGCGCAGTATATGTAATATTAAAGCAAAGCAGGCTGTATGCAAATTTCCAGAGAATTGTAACATATCACTTTCTGAAATATGGTAATTTGAGACCAGCGCAAACTGTAAACTTAATGGAACTGCTTGGAGCCACCTTTGTTTTTTTCTGTACAAGCATTTAAAATGCAGCATTCTGTAAATGTTCTCTATGGAAAATGAAGATTTATATAGTGTGTTCAACTCTAATGGGAGTCCTTATAAGAACAACAGAAGGCAGTGTATTTTAAGTGTATAGGCACAACTGATTCGGCAGGCTAAACTGTACGTTTTTAAAACAACAATACATTTTAAAAAAGCAATTTTCCATCTAGTGTCCTGTAGTTAAAAACCCCCGTCTTCACCCATTCTGACAGACAGAAAATAAATATTTAACCATTCACGTTGCAGATTCTGGCAGAGAGCCTTAAACCCCCAACCTGGCCGGGATAAAAATTTTAACACGGAAAAGTTTTGACTGAACAAGACATTGCTCTCAGAAGTGGAGACCTTTTCATTATTTTATATGGACCGATGTTTTAGTCAGCAACCATGTGCGCACAGCGAAAGCTTTAGCCCGCCTTGTGCTTCTGGTTTCCGACACTAACCAAACTTCCACACAGACTGTTTAATTCAAGTGTCATATTTTCCATCTAAATGCTGATAGGGAAGAAGTGGCAGGAAAAAAAAGGTGCGAGATCCGAGTCCGTCTCGCTCCTAAAGCTTTAGCAAATACGGAATGTAAATGCACAAGGCTTTGTTTGTGTGTGAAAATTGCGTTTCCACCCCTGAAGTTCAATGAATTTCAAGAAGGTTTTGGCAACGTTGGCTGGTATGCAAGCAGCAGGTATTAATTCACATGTCCAGAAAAGCGCCAATATGGATCCCCAGGTTACATATTTGCTTGGTTAGTGTTCAGATACACTAGTTTCTTTCTCGGCGTGAGAGCTCTGTCGGGATGACACCACAATTTCTCCTGCTGTTCCGAATGTTAGGTGTTGTGTAATTGCTTTTCTCTCAAACTCTCACAAAGTGTTTCCAAAGTTAAAGTATAGTAGGATTTATGAAGATAATGTACAAATGAAAAATTGTTTAAAAGTGAATTTCAGGCAGGGCTGTTAAAGGAACTGTAATGTCGAACAGTAACAATATGTTTGAGAGAAAGTGGGAAAACTAAAGTAGATAATGTGAAAGGTAATGCTGTTCCATTGTAAAGGGGCTTTTCTATAAAGAAAGGCTTATCTTCTGTATTGTAGCTCTTTTCTGATTCTGTAAACGGTATAGGGATGGGCAGAGCACACACTTAAATGTTAAATGTAAAATCGATGTTTCACATAGTTATATAGGGTCGAGAGAGTCGACAGTTTGACAGTTTTCATGGAAATATTGGACAGAAATTTCATCATCATGTGTTTATTTATGTTGGGTGTGTAAGTCAATAAATTCAACCTTATTTTATCTTAACCACTGTCTTCTTGTCTACAAATATTACACAATATTGAAAGATGTCAGCCACTCCTAGCAACTGTTTACTAGGCTTTGAAAAAAATTACACTGCAGGGTTACGCGGTGTGAAAAATGTGTACAGGTACAAGAATGTAAATTACATTAATCAAATTTATAATTGAAATTACAATATAAGGGGAAGTAATTGACTGACAATTTTTTTTGTTATAATTGTGCAGCATTTCCTCATCTATCCATATGTATTGATGCAAAATAGAAGGGATAGATGAGGGATGGTTGGGTGATAGATGTGTTGATATCTAATCTATTATAGACAGATGCACAAACAATATACACATTTAGTTTATAGACAGAATAATACTGAAAAAATATAATCAGAATGGTCTAGCAAGTTTTACAGCTATCACTCTGTTACAATGAACCTCACGAATGGGGTAAGTTTTCACATTTGCACCTCTGTCACTTTTGCTGTAATTATATGGGAACGGTATGTTCTAGAAACAATCTTTAAAGGGATACTCCACCCAAAAATGAAAATTCTGTCATCATTTAATCATCCTTAAGTTGTTCCAAACCTGTGTACATTTCTTTGTTCTGCTGAACACAGAGAAAGATATCTGGGAAATTTCTGGGACATCGTTGACTACCATAGTAGAAAAAAAATGTTGTATCATGTTCTGTTGAACACAAAGTGAGATATTTTGAAGAATTTAGGAAAGCAAACAGTTCTGGGGCACCTTTGACTACCATTTACATTGGTAGTCAATGATGTCCCAGAAATGTCAGTTGCTAACATTTTTCCAAATATCTTTCTTTGTGTCCAGCAGAACAAACAAAATTGCAGGTTGAGTAAATTTGAGGGTAAGTAAATGATGACAGAATTTTCATTTTTGGGTGGAGTATCCCTTTAAGTATTCATTTGTAGCAGAGATATGTATGTTGCTTCTGTAAAAATATGATTGATCAATCTACAACCAAAAAGCGTTAGCGTTAAGTTGTGCCCCACTCTCCCCTATTACTACTATTATGGGACATTTACCATTGATTTCTTAAAGCACAGTTACGCCTAAGCAGTAATAGTTTCTTTGTTTCGTTTGTTCTCCCTTTGTCTGTGAACATGTTTGAGTTTGTTTCAAGTGATATTAAGTAGGGCTGTTAAACGATTAATTGTGATTAATCGCATCCAAAATAAAAGTTTGTGTTTACATAATATATGTCTGTGTACTGTGCATATTTCTTTTGTATTTATAAACTTACACATACGTGTATATATTTAGGAAAAATACCAAAATCAATAGATGTTTATATATTACTTTAAATGATACTGTTTATACATGCAGATATGTCCATGTATGTGTACGTTTATAAATACAAAATAAATATGCACAGTACACAGACATATAATATGTAAACACAAACCTATATTCTGATGGCGATTAATCATGATAAATCGTTTAACAGTTCTAATAATAAGTGATGGGAACTCTTATTATTGCCTTTGAATTGAAACTGAAATGTTTATTTGGGTTATTTATTTAGGTTGATGGTAAACATGAATGTCAATTCAGATCTGTACAAGTGAAATTGAGGTAATTGTAATACTTGGGTAATAAAAATTATGCCCGGAATGAAAAATGCAATCTTGTAAACAAATCCACATTATTTTTACCAAACTCCACACTGTCCAAACATAATTGTATAGATTTGTGTTTGGGAAGAGCAATCAAACAGTAAACACCAACAGATTGCTTTAGATTTTCAGTACAGATATTTGTTGATGAAATTGGTCGTGACTGAAAGCAATAATAAAATATTACTTTGTATTACAAATTCCAAGCGTTATCACAAACAGTCTGACTTTTTGTCTTGTTCTCATTTTATAATCTAATATTCTCATTATAAATCTAATAACTGTACAGTTTGGCACATAAAACAGTTTCTTACCAGAAGAGGTAGTGAATTTGATTCCCAGGGAAAACACACACTGATAAAATGCTTGAATGCGCTGTAAGTGTCAGCAAAATGCATAACTATAAATATGTAGTATTTGCTATATATCCGTGAGTTATGTAGGAAAATTTAAAAATCCTCCAATGTTTTTTGAAGCATATCATTCTTTTTGCACATGAATGTTCGTGTTTAGAAAAATAAGGACGGTTTATTTGAAGCTAGTACAACAAGCATAATATACTCATTTGTCTTGTGAGTCACTGCAACACAGTCTACAGCCAGATATCAACAGTTGTCATTGTTCAACAGCATTCGCCCCAATCTCTTCCTACAAACACATATGAAAAGACACACGTACAGTATCATAATACTTTAAATGATCCAACACTGGGTTAGTGGGTCTATACTGTAAGTCCGAACTCTTGAACCTCTGAAGAAAATGAACTACAGTGATACAAATGGCAACCAGAACAGACTTGTCCAATTACTGTGGCTAAACGAGCATATTTACAATCATCTTTGCAAAATAACCAGCCATTAACTTAAGAACAAACTCATATGTGCTAGCTATCACCAACCGAACAAAAGAACGAAACGCAATGCAACTTTTACTTGATTGTGCTTTTTAACCCAAAAAACCACTTTGTCGTTTAAATGGAACATTTTCGTAGAGGCACCGATAGAAGTGCGGATATCATAAGAACTTCTAAAGCTATAGACTAGGACTGGAAGTATAAACAGTATTCGTATTTATATATGTATATAAATTTCTACAGTTCTGTTACACGGCCACACCGTTCGTTGTACGTTCTTTCACACCTTCTGGCGGTTATTGTTCGTGCTCCGCGAGTCACCGTGCAAGGCCCTTATGAATCCCGAAAGTGTCCATCCTTTCTTTGCGATCTACAAACACATAAATGAGTGGGTATGCACACAGAAGAGTCTCAGTACTAAATATAGAGTAGCTGGTGCTGGGTCAGTTATCCGTGACCAGTTTTGGCTCATGTACACTGTTGCCGGGGTTCGTGGTTCATTGGTCATGAGCTTGTCGGTGGTTAAACAGTTACTTCGGTCTTGCTGCCTGTGCGGTAGTGATGGTGGTGTTGCTGTGGAACGTAGTGGAGCTGCTCCACGGTCTGAGTGCGGCGAGAGGCGAAGGCCTGTCTCTTGGAGGCTGTCTGGTTCTGGCTCATGGTTAAAGTGTTCTGTGCACCATTGTTCGAGGCACTGGGATGGGAGTGCATTTTTGTCATCTTGTAACGATCCAGGATGGGTGTGGTGGGCATGAACACATCCGTGTGGGATATGGCTCTGGACATGGACTTTTCGCTGTGGAACCCAGAGCGCTTGATGGACATCATCCTCTCGGGGGAGATCAGCGGATCTTGAGAGTAGAGACGGTCTTGGGAGTAGAGGCGGTCCTGCGAATGTAGGCGTTCCTGAGAATGGAGGCGTTCCTGCATCATCATCCGGTCCTGCGTGTGGATGCGGTCCTGGGAGTAGTGTCGGTCCTGTGCATGGAGCCGGTCCTGGGAGATCAGGCGTTCGTGAGAGCGGAGGCGTTCGGCAGAGAGGAGCTGCTCGTCAGAAAGGATGCGGCCGCCATAAGGAGACGTGTCGTAGGGGGACATGGGGAAGTCATTGCCGTGGCCGTGCTCGGGGGACAGCACACGATCCTGGGACATGGCTCTCTGAACTTTGCGTGGGCGTTGGCGGGGCAGCTGTTGCTGCTGTTGTTGCTGCTGTACCTGTTGACTGCTTTGAGACTCTTGATTAATCTTTATCATGTGCAGGGGAAGAGTTCCCCGTGCTGCCAGATCTGGGAGGTGCCTCTTTCTGGTGTAGTAGTCATCAACGTCCTTATCCGCTGTGTAAGATCATAAAACGTGTAAGAAACTTCAAGTCAAACAGAAATCACTGACATTGTTAATTTATTATTACTTCAAGTTAATCAGTTAACAGTGTAACTATTGTATGTTATTTAATTTAGTTTATAAGTGCAATAGATTGTATTTGTCTTTGAAATGGCTTTTCTTTTTGTTATACATCACAAAGGCCCTCATACTTTTTGCCCCTGCCTTCTACTGTATCTATCTGACTTTATTCTGGTAATTAACCCTCACTTCCCACAATCCAGTAAATTCCAGAATTACACTAACATTCAAAAGTTTTTAAATACTTTATTTTTACCTTTTTTCCACATTTTAAAATAATAGTAATATCATCCAAACTATGGAATTATGTAATTATGGCCCAGTTTCATAGACAAGTCTTATCTTAATATAGGACTATGCTTTAGATAAATTAGGATATTTTAGTCTCTTTTATAAAAATGCTTTAGAAAAAAACATTACTGGTGTGCATCTTGAGATAAAACAATAGTATGGACATATTTTCTATGTCAGGGCAAGTTATTTGCAGTCAAGACATTTTAAGCATTCATAACCTTGAGGCTTGTCCGTAAAACCAGGGATTTATGAATTATGTTCTGGCAGGCCCTGGCCTCTAGGGTCCCCGCGGCAAGGGGAATTTTTCAAAATAATAATTAAAAAAAATGTACAAATCTTGAATTGATTTTAGGGTTTTAGTTTAATCTAAATAATTATCTGAGCTATGCAAGTCATACTGTTTTTCACATGTTTAACCCTGGCGCTGCTTTGCACAGTGGAGTAGAATTGAGTGCCTGTACTGTGTGGAAAGAGTGAACTGCAAATGTGTCTGGTCCTTCACAGAAACGAGTGAGCATATGCGTGTTCTAAAACATCTGAAAACACGCATATAAGGTTCTCTGATGCAGGATATTTTACTCGCTATCACAATCAGGTATTGTTGTTTGTTACAACGGCAAATGCTTGCGCGTTGGGCGTTGAAAACACTTCTCCCCATAAAAGTCAATCGCAAGAAAAGCACGACGCAAACCGCTGACTGCACATTATTTTAAACCAGGCTGTCCTGTACGGTGGAGTATTGATTCAGGCACTGACTCCGCCACAGCCGTCTCCGTCACGTGCACACATGGCTTCCAAAGCTGTGTACAACCATCACAATGATCGCAAGTTTACATTTTATTTTTTAATACATTTATGAGAAAAACCTGTTAAATAAGCTTATTTTACTGATGCAATATATAACTTTGATTTGTGCTGTGTTTTCGCACACAAAGAAGATGATTAATGTAGGAGAGATTGAGATCATTTCCACTCACACAAATGCAATTTACCTAAATGTATAGCCTACTTTTGACTTTTAACATTGAAATTCTATTTGCGTATTTGACCAATGAAACACAGACAGAAAAAGCGTCAGCCAGGTAGAGCCCCGCATCTTTTAACTCGCACTGGGCCCCGCCCCATGCTTGGGACGGCCCTGTGTTCAGGCAAAAAGCATTCAAAATATTTTTTTTACATTTTAGCATCTTTAAAGTAGCCACTCTTTGTCTTAAATGTGTAAAATAAATAAATAAAAAGATTCACATCAACTCTATACAATGTGTTTCTCTATAATTTATTCTCAATTTCCGCAACACTTTACAATAAGGTAGCATTAGCTAATGAACTAACAATAAAAAACACTGCAATAGCATTTATTAATCTTAGTTCATGTTAATTTCAGAATTAAATTAGTAACTGTTACAATTGTATTGGCACTTACTACTTTAACATTACTGAACATTAATAAATACTGAAAACTAAATTGAACATTGTTAGTTCATGTTAGTTAATGCATTTACTAATGTTTACATATACTGTACAACCTTGTTGTTACCTCAGTTTCAATAAAATTTCAATTAATAAGGATTTTGATTGTCAAGCTCAAAACGAAAAAGCAGCAGTATTATAAAACTATTATTTTTAATACATATTATTATCTATTAGAAACATTTCTACACCTCTCAAGCTCTTTAGAATGTGGCAATAACAATTAAAGACAAAATGTTAGGTTAAGATGTTATGTCTTGCATTTCTCTGTTTCTTACAAAAACAATACTTAAAGCATAATTTAAGTCATATGGAGTGCTTTTATACCAATTTTGGAGCCTGACAGCTCTATTTGCTTTAATTATATGAAAAAGAGGACATTCAACTTTTGTTTATTTGCAGGATAAAAACCATATTGATTTAGAATGACATGAAGGTGAGTAATTCATATTTTAATATTTTTTAATCTAATGAAGTCTGGTGCATGTTTTGCATTTTTACCTGAACTCTGCCTTACCAAAATACATTGGAGCACATTGTTCCTAAAGTGATAGATCAGTGAAATATACAGTGATATATTTTTGACAGTGAGTGCTTTCAGTTAATAAATAACTCATCTATTTTTTGTGAGTTATAAATATAAAATAGAATATATAAGTATGACGTGTAATATTTGTGGGATTTTCAGAGTGGGGGGTTTTGAGAAGATTGAGAGCTTAACAAATTCAAACCAGTAACTTTCATTTGTCAAAGAAATTCACGACGCTCCCCAGCTTGAGGACTTCAGGACACAAACACATCGAGTCAGGACAGTGAGTGACTGTACTGTAACTAACTCCATGATTAGAACTGGAAATAATGAAATCATCCTTTGCTCCGTGGTGTAATGAAAATATTCTGGGCGAGATGATGTCCTTGGGATCTCAGTTACACTTGATAGATTTCTCCACACATTCACAGCCCAATGATATTGAAGCGTATCACAGTGGTATGCAATAAAGCAGTGTATCAAACAAAATTACAGCCACAAATCTTTCTTTAAGTGAGAATTAATCAAATAACCACGATGAGACCCCTGCAAGAGGTATGGAAAAAATAAAACACGGCACGTCATTTAGAGCCTAAGGTAGCAGAAGTATTTGTGGGACACCAGACAGCGTGTCTCTTGAGGGGATTAGATCCAGTTGGTTAAGAGATAAAAGAGCAAAATAGCTCCATTTATCTTTCGCTCGGTGCGAGGACGAATGCTACGTTATTTGGGGAAATTAATGGCACATAATCTGTTTATGGTGATTAAAGATTAAATTAATCTTTCTTCATGAAGGAGTCTCTTTTTATGGTCTGTGTATATTAGTAAAATCAACACGCGAAATGGATGAGGATGCTTAGAATGTTATTAATAGGAACCAAGAGAGCAGAAACGGGCGAGACACTTTCCAGCCCGGCTGCATCCAGCTAGATCTGTCACTGCAGAACATCACCAAAGCTTCAAAAGAAACAGCTAAGCCTTTTGGCTATTCCCTACAAAAAATAACTTGCTTTAGAGGCATATCTGAGATACGAAGAAGGCACCGCCGCAGGACAACTTTTAGGAGGGTCGGGTGCCATGAATAGTAGTGTATGATTGCATGTTTTCGCTGGTGGAGACTCAGCAAATGCGGAGGAATTGCAGATGAGCAGGCCTGTCAAGTTTACAGCCCTCACTTGGGTTACAGGGATGGCGGTGAGCTGGTGCGTTCTTTATGCAATTGCACAACCCTCGAGGGACTTTACTCTTCACTTAGGAAAATATAATGAGTAGAGAGCTTATTACACAACAAAACTCGACCGATACAACAGGGCTATCACAATAAGAAATCATTACTTAGGGGTTTAAAAATGAAATGGCAGGAGAAAGAAATCTTTGCTGGCTAAGGAACAGCATGAACTTCCCTGATCTCCTCAGCAAGTCATGAGACCCCCAGCGAAATCAAAGAATGTCATTTTGTACAAAATCTGGCCAGTACAAAGTGGTTTTGAGTTTGGTTCAGTAATTAGAAACAGCTCACCGGCGAACAATTTCAGGAAAAACAAATGTGGGTATCTCATGGCTCCACCCACTTTCATGTGTGGGTGGAGCCATGAAAGATTGTGTTCTTTCACGTCTCGTGAATGCACCGTAACAACTCGCATATGTGACAAATACTCAGATACCACAAGAACCAATGAAATTCAAAGATTTCAAAAAACATTGTATTGCCTATTAAACGTCTTGGACCGAGATGCCAGTGAAAAACAGGTGAGTATGACATTTTGATGAAAAATGTTTTTTTTCTAGCTGCATCGTGATAAAACGCATACAACGCCTGCTCATGAAATACAAGAACTAATGAGATATACATGTTTTTGTGGCACCATATTGTATTTATTTCCATCACACAAAGGTGTCTGATGTTTACATTTAGTGAAAGTGACCTATTAGTCAGATATGGTGACCCATACCCGAAATGTGACCTCTGCATTTAACCCATCCAGAGAGTAGTGAACACACGCACAGCAAGTCGTGAACACACGTACACCCGGAGCGGTGGGCAGCTATCGGTGGGCAGCGCCCGGGGAGCAAGTAGGGGTAAGGTGCCTTGCTTGCACCTCAGTCGTTACCCGCCGGCCCTGGGAATCGAACCGGCAAACTTCTGGTCACGAGTCTGACTCTGGTCACGAGTCTGATGACTGCCCCTTTAGGGTGATTTAGGTATCGATCTTTAGGTATCGATTTAGGTATCGATCACTAAATTAGCTCAAAATATTACTCGTTTTCTCTCACAGGCATTTAATTTAATTTTAAAAGACATTTTTTACCCCTGGGGGTCGTATGGATGTTATGTATGGATGGATCGTATGGGTCGTATGGATGGATGTATGGATAAGTATATGATGGATGTTTGTGTTATTTCAAGCTTTTTGTGTTATTTAGAGCTTTTTTTGTTGCCATTACAAACCTATGAAGAACCAGGATAGCATTTAACAGAACTCAAATTTTGTCACCTACAAGGGTGAATAAATTATCATAAAAAAATCAGATTTTGGTGGACTTTTCTTTTAATTAGTCATGTAAATGCTACTCTTAACCCAGCCCCAACCCCCCCCCCCCCACCTTGAGTATGCTGGAACTTTATTAAGAGATCATGCTTAGCAGAACTAAGGATATTAAGCAGGTACATACTTAGTCTCTTGAGTGAGGAGTATTTGTTGAGGTCAGCTTTCACGGCAGACTCGTAGGAAGGGGGGAGGTGAGACAGGCTCTGGAAGGAACGAGAGAAGGACAGATCGTATGGCTCGGTCTGTGAGGTGAGGATACTGTTCATCCGGGTGCTCTCTGCAGGCGACACAACAGAAACCATCTTATCTGTAACCAGGAAAAGGCAAAATAATGCATTTCAAACATTTCCATTGTAATAATGGATGTGCACGATATTACATTTAAGTTATAGAAAACCAAAGGGGTCATATCATATATTTTAGTTAGAGCTGAAGTGTGTTTTTTTTTTAAATATTGCTGCTGTCCTTGTGAAACCTTGTATCTCCATATCGTAAATCATTATTATATGTCACTTGTCAGTTTTACTGAGTTTTGCAAGTGTCTAACCAATAAAAATAGGGCTGTCAAACGATTAATCGCGATAAATCACACCCAGAATAAAAGTTTGCATTTAAATAATATATGTCTGTGTCCTGTGCATATTAAGTTTGTTATTATAAAAAAACATATACATGCACATATTTAAATAATATAAATATAAAAATGAATAAACATTTATATATCTTGTAAATGATTTGTAAATATAAATAAAAACATCTAAATATGTATACAATGTTATTTTGTTTATAAATACAAAATGAATATGCACTGTACACAGACATATGTAAGCACAAACTTTTATTCTGGATGTGATTAATTATTTGACAGCCCTTAAGGTATTAACAAGTGCTTGTTAACTGTGACAACACAGCATTTAATCATTTTAAAAATAAAGCGTTTTTCCATTCCCTGAAAAGCAGTGAATTTGGACATCTGAGGTTTCGGAAGGACATTGATGATATGCAGATAATAATTAAAGATATTAAGATATTTATATGCAACTATTAGTAAGCCATTGGTACTTAAATCTCTACCCTAGAAGTAGATTTATAATGTCTGTAAAACTGAGGCAAAATAAGTCTTTTATAACCATTTTCCACCCTGTCTCTGATCCTGTTTAGGCTGCTGGACTTTTAAGACATGGCACCTTTCACAGACAGTGCAGAGCTGCTTAGACATGGTCTGTAACTTTATTGCCATGTCAGTTTCTAACTGTCATAAAATATCAAGCTTTTTGCAATGCATTACTTTGTTAGAGGTGTTAAAAATGATGTGTTTTGGTTTGAAAATTATCAGGGATCAAACAGCCCAAGCATTTGCAGGTGCTACACATAACCAGGATCAGCAAAAATGGCCTCATTTTAATATTTTATAATTTGGTTTTCTTTGATCCAGTAGCTCATGGGTGGAAGTCTGAGGGGATATACATACTGAGAACATATCCCTTGAATGTTCCGGAAATGACTTCAAACATCAGATTTGAATGACGTTGACAATATGGGGGGAAACATCATAGAGTGGAATAAATAATTTCTTATATAAGAAGCTATTGTGCATATATGCCAAGCTTTTCCATTTAAAGAGTACATTACATGAGATCACGAAAATGAAAATGAAAAATTTCATGCAGTGTATAATGTTGGCGTGTTTGAAAGTAAGCAGACTGCCAAGTTGTAAATCCGAAGGTGAATGAATACGTCTCGGTTACGTTTGTAACCTCGGTTCCCTGATGGAGGGAACGAGATGTTGTGTCGAACCGACAGACAGAGGTGGGTAGTAACGTGCTACATTTACTTCGTTACATTTACTTGAGTAACATTTTTGAAAATATGTACTTTTTAAGTAAAATTAAAAGTGTGAACTTTTACTCTTACTTGAGTAAATTTCTAATAGAAAATCTGTACTTTTACTTCCTTGCATAACTTACATTGCGTGACGTTCCTTCGTTCCTTCATATTAAAATATGCTTTTTAAAACGCGTTGTTTATTTCAAGGTCGTCGTCTCTTCTTACGGGCATTCCCGAGTGATCGATTCTTTTGAAAGCATTAATAGAACAATGGGCAAAACCATTTGAATAGGCTAATGAATCAGTTCAAATGATTTGTTCAGTTCGCAGCACGATCTGAATCATCTGAAGCAGGATTACTCACTCCTCGTAGCGCGAAATTTAAGAACACGCAGAACACAAAGAGCGTTGGATGAAGTGGATATTAATCTATATCTATACAATCAAAACTGCAAATGTGTCATATTGTTTGCCAGCAATGACAAATAACCGCCATTTGCGCTCACCCGCGCGACCTGTTCGTCAGACACAGCAACATGCGCGTTACCTGTCAGACACAGAGACGTGGGCTTGCAGAAATGTACATTTGAAGAACAGAAGGAAGAAAAGGACTCGAAAACTGGTTCACTGTTTGTTTACAAGTAAGAGCGTTTCACAACACACACGTGACACAACACGAGAAAACACGAGCTTTGTTCAAAAATGTGTATTTCATTTAAGAGAGCACTGCAGATGTTCTAGATCAGGAGTCTTCAACTAAAATCGCTTGAGGTCCAGTAAACAAATCCTCCTTACCAGCCGAGGTCCGGACAATTAAATACCTAAACACATGAATTTATGGTTTTTGGCAGACCAAAGAAATAAACATATCTTTTCATATCTATACGACGGCATTACAATGTCTGACAAGAATGCAATGAAGGAAAATGTGCAAAATGCCCTAATCTCTAAACCTGCACTGAATATACATTCATTTCAACATTAACAACTTTAAAAGAAAACTAATGTGTTGTTTTCTGCTGAACTGAGATTAACAAATAGCAGCATCAAGTTGTGACTGATCGTCCTCTGATAACATTTCAGATCTTCTTGTGGCTGGTGCAGATGAAAGGGGGGTTTGTTTAATATTTTCTTTTAGTTCATGCCTGTTTTTTCCTTCTAAACGTGTTTCACACGCAGCCTTCATGCACTCTTTTACTATTTTCCATTTCAGTAAAGGGCTTGTTATGTTTTCCTAAAATCCACTGTATTCTTAGGGAACATTAATATGCTGGTTGTTGGGCGGTAAGTGAGTAAGGGAGGACCCGTGTAGATCGCTCCTACTGGGCTTTGAGCTAATATATTTTCCGTGTCCTTACCTCGGACTGCTGCGGGCAAGTTTCTTCAAAGTGTCTATGTCTAATTTCATAATGCCATTTAAGGTTTCCACTTTTGACAACCGCAACAGACTCTGAGCAAATGAGACAACCCGGTCTCGTGCATGTCGATGCAGGAAGAATAAATACAAATCTCTCGAGCCATTCATCTCGGAAAACATAGTTTTCATCTTCAACTTTTCTAACTTTTGAAAATGACATTGTTTTGCAGTCACTGAGAGCTACGTCTGCGCGCTGTGCAGCGAGTCTATCTCTATGTCTCGGCTCTCTTCACTCATTGACGTCTGAACGTTGCAACAGTGCGCGCCGCATATGTTAACTGTCCATGGCGCCGTAGGACCCAAACTGCTACTGAGCGGACCTTGATGTGCCTGGTATAAATTTGATTGCATTAGAATATAATGTGGCGTTCATTTATTTATTATGTCAAAAGGCTTTGAGGTCCGGACGGACGCATCTCGCGGTCCGCATTCGGACCGGAGTCCGCTAGTTGGTGACCCCTGTTCTAGATCATCTTAGGAAATGCTCTGAGTTTAGTTCATGCTTTAGTTTGACATGGTCTATTATTCTAAATAAGTTGTGTCAACTACATTGACATCAGGACTAGATGAAATTTACAGAAATGCTTGTCTCTTCTGTGTTTGTCTATTCTTTAGTCTCTCTAGTATATTGCAAAGATATCTTCTTATGATAATTAAAAATATTGATTAAAATGTAATATTAAAATATTGGCGTTAATATTAATTTTATGTAGTAGGCCTATATAATCAGATACAAAGTAACTAAGTAACTAGCTACTTGAGTAGTTTTTTCATTGCATACTTTTTTACTTTTACTCAAGTAATTTTTAAACTAGTGACTTTTACTTTTACTTGAGTAACAATTTCTCTAGTTACTTGTACTTTTACTTGAGTAAAGATTTTGGCTACTCTACCCACCTCTGCCGACAGATGGGGTTCGTCCCTGAGAACCAATCGTTTCCGACTGCTTAGAAAAGGCCAATGAAAATTGGCAAATGAAATTTGCATGCCGGACTCCGCCCCGGACATCCGGGTATAAAAGGGAGACGGCGTGCATCATTCATTCACCTTAGTTCTGAGGAGCCTGAGACCTCTCACGACTGCTGCAGAGGACAGCACGTGTTGTGGCAAGAGGACACAACGTCTCGTTCCCTCCATTAGGGAACCGAGGTTACAAACGTAACCGAGACGTTCCCTTTCTGTCGGTCTCTCGACGTTGTGTCGAACCGACAGATGGGGTTCCAATGGAAAACGCCATAACACTGTGCCCTGTCACAATCTCAACGAAGCGACGGTGACTGGCCTGGGCGTGTCAGCCGAGAACGCTACCGCGAAATTGTAACCTACCAGTGGGTAGGTAGGGGGTCCCAGAGCTTTCTTGAAAGGTGGGAAGGCCCCTACCTTCGGCCTCACAGGCGGCGGCCTTGTTTCTCTAACAGCGAGAAGCCGCCCGGAACCGTAAGGCACTGGGTAAGCGCTACTTCCTCAAGTGGGGGATGCGCTACAGAGACCACTTCCTACCGCAGGGAGGAGAATAGTGGAGATACCAACATGGTCTCACTGATGGGGAAGAACTCATGGGAAGAAAGTGCGGCTGAAGAGAAAACCGCGAGGAGGAGGTCCACCCGGGGAGGTCATGGGTTACCAAGGTGGGAACCAACATGAGGATACATCAGACGGAACCGCCCTACTGGGGAGTTGCAACGTCTGGTAGCACTAGGTCCGGTTAGAGCTATGCTGCGAATAACTCAGGTGATACCCGGCCTAAGGGGCAGGGCTGCTCTGTCCAGCCCGCCCCAGGAGGTGCTTGCTTAGTGATGGATGGAGTACCTGTTCTTCGCCCAGTGGGGAAAGAATGGAGGCTAAATCGGTATACTGACCCACTCGAGAGAGGGGGAAAAAACCGAACAGGCGTACACCCTACCAGTTGCCGGTCCTACATGTGGCCATGCAGGACGCGGGCTGACACCGGCTCTACGCGGAGGTTGTAAAACCTCACGAAGGTGTTGGGTGTAGCCCAACCCGCAGCTCTGCAAATGTCTGCGAGAAAGGGCCCCCGTGCCAAGGCCCAAGAGGAGGCAACACCCCGGGTGGAGTGGGCCCTCACTCCTAGGGGGCACGGGCGATTTAGGGATTGGTAAACTGCATTGACAGCGTCCACAATCCAGTGGGCCAACCTCTGCTTGGAGACAGCTCTCCCCTGTTGCTGACCTCCGAAACAGACAAAGAGCTGATCCGAGCTCCTGAAACATAACTCTGTTATGAGGTCTAAGTAGAGGCGCAGCGCGCATACTGGACACAACACGGACGGGGTTGGGTCTTCCTACCCAGTGGGGAGCACCTGTAAGTTCACCACCTGGTCCCGAAAGGGAGCGGTGGGAACCTTGGGCACGTAGCCGGGCCGAGGTCTCAGGATAACGTGAGAATCCCTGGGTCCGAACTCTAGGCAGTCAGGGGACACGGAGAAAGCCTGTAGATCCCCTACCCTCTTGATGGAGGCGAGCGCCAAAAGGAGAACCGTCTTCATCGTAAGATGAGGAAGAGAGGCATCCCCTAGGGACTCGAAGGGGGACCTGGCGAGACCTGACAGGGCTACATCCAGGTGCCAAGAGGGTATGGAGTGCGGTCGAGGCGGGTTACGCCTCCTCGCACCCCTTAGGAATCTAATGACCAGGTCGTGCTGCCGTAGAGACTTTCCAACTGAGTTGTGATGAGCAGCAATGGCGGCTACATACACTTTCAGTGTGGAGGGAGAGAGGTTAGTCTCGAGTCTCTCTTGTAGGAAGGACAGCACGGACCCGATCGCACAACTCCGTGGGTCTTCTCCTCAAGAAGCACACCAGGTCGAGAAGAGGCGCCACTTGTAGGCGTACAGTCGCCTAGTGGCAGGTGCCCTAGCCTGAGAAATGGTAGCTACCACCGCCGGGGGCAGACCACTCAGGATCTCCTTGTCCCATCCAGGGGCCAGACATGGAGGTTCCAGAGGTCTGGCCTGGGATGCCATAACGTGCCCTTCCTGGGAAAGTAGGTCCTTCGTCAGGGGAATCGGCCAGGGGGAAGCTGTCGTCAAGAGCATTAGCTCTGAGAACCAAGTCCGGTTGGGCCAGTGTGGCGCAACGAGTAACACTTGATGCTCCTCTTCCCTGACCTTGCACAGGGTCTGTGCAATGAGGCTCACTGGGGGGAAGGCGTACTTCCGCTTGTCCCGCGGCCAGCTGTGCGCTAGGGCATCCGTGCCGAGGGGTCCCTCGGTCAGAGAGTACCAAAGCGGGCAATGGGTGGTTTCGAGGGAGGCAAACAGGTCCAACTGGGCCTGCCCGAACTGCACCCAAATGAGCTGGACTGCGCGGGGGTGGAGTCGCCACTCTCCGCGAGGCGTAGACTGACGAGAGAGCGCATCGGCTGTCTGGTTCAGGTCGCCTGGGATATACGTAGCACGCAGGGAGCGGGTCACCTGCTGACTCCACCGGAGGAGGCGTCGGGCAAGTCGTGTTAACTGCAGGGAGCGAATGCCACCCTGACGATTGATATACGCTACTGCAGTAGTGCTGTCCGACCGGACCAGCACGTGCTTGCCCTGCACGAGAGGCTGCAGCCTCTTCAATGCAAGTAGCACAGCCCACAACTCTAGGCAATTGATATGCCAGCGCAGGCGGGGGCCCGTCCAAAACCCAGACAATGCGTGCCCGTTGCACACTGCACCCCAACCCTGCAGGGAGGCATCTGTTGTCACCACGACATGCCTCGTAACCTGCCCTAGGGGTACCCCTGCCCGAAGGAAGGCCATGGAAGACCAGGGGGTTAGGGTGCGTTGGCAGCGAGGAATAATCACCATCTGCCTGCTGCCGGTGTGCCACGCTCTCCAAGGAACTCGACTCAGGAGCCAGTGTTAAAACTGCCTCATGTGCATCAACCCGAAGGGTATCACCGCCGCCGAGGATGCCATGTGTCCCAGGAGCCTCTGAAATAGTTTCAGGGGAACCGCCGACTACGTGAAATGATCCAGGCAGTTCAACACCGACTGGGCGCATACTGCGGACCGTCGCGCTGTCATGGTGACAGAGTTGAGTTCCATACCAAGATAGAGGATGCTCTGCACAGGGGAGAGCATGCTCTTCTCTCGGTTGACCTGTAGTCCCAACCGATCTAGGTGCCGGAGCACCAGGTCCCTGTGTGCACACAACAGATCTCGCGAGTGAGCCAAGATAAGCCAGTCGTCGAGGTAGTTGAGTACCCGCACACCTCTCTCCCTGAGGGGAGAGAGGGCGGCCTCCACGATCTTCGTAAAGACTCGTGGAGACAGAGACGGAGACAGACCGAAGGGGAGGACTCTGTACTGATATGCCCGACCCTCGAAAGCGAACCGTAGGAACGAGCGATAACGAAGGAGAAAGAGACATGAGAGTAAGCGTCCTTCAGGTCGATTGCCATGAACCAATCCTGACATCTGACGGATGCCAGGATGCGCTTCTGCGTGAGCATCCTGAACGGCAGCTTGTGCAGGTGTCTGTTCAGGGTACGCAGATCTAGGATGGGGCGCACCCCCCCGCCTTTTTTGGGACGATGAAGTAAGGGCTGTAAAAACCCCTTGGACATCACGGCTAAGGGGACGGACTCGATCGTAGCGACCTCGCTCCGTAGTACGGGAGCATCCCGGCCTCTGACCGAGGTGACGAGGATGCCCCGAAACTTGGGCGGGTTTCTGGCGAACTGGATCGCGTAGCCGAGACGGATCGTCCTGCTCAGCCACCGTGATGTGTGGGAAGCTCGAGCCAAGCTCCCAGGGACCGTGACAGGGGGACTAAGGGAACGATCTGCTTCATCGACCCCCCGGGGGGTGGTTCGATGGCTGGCAGTGCGGGTCTCTCGCCGGGGAGCCCCCGGGAAGAAGACTGGCTCTGCTGGTTTGCCTGCCTGGCGATGCAGGCCCCCGCACCGTCGATTTGAGAGTGCTGAGGGCTGCAAAATACATTCGATGTTGCGCCTCGCCAAGACGCAACGTCGAGTGGCCGAACACCATCTGACAGAGGGTGAGAGCGGCTGTGAAGAACACCCAGGGAGATAGAAAACTCTTTTTGTGAAAAAGTGGGCGCTAGGCCCCCGTGTGGTCACCTTGGTCGCCCTTAGAGCGAGGTCGGTGGCGGTGCGGAGTTCCTGCATTAACCCCGGGTCGGTCTTACCCTCGTGGATCTCTTTCAACGCCTTGGCCTGATGGACCTGCAGGATGGCCATGACGTGGAGAGAGGAGGCAGCTTGGCCCGCGGCAGTGTAGGCCTTCGACACCAGCGATGCCGAAGTCCTACACGCCTCGGACGGGAGTTTCGGTCGACCTCTCCAGGTGGACGCCGCCTGCGGGCACAGGTGCACCGCGACTGCACGTTCCACCTGGGGCACGTCGACATAACCCCTAGCCGCCCCACCATCGAGGGAAGAGAGAGCAACGGAACCGGTTTGACGTGTACGCGCCGAAAAGGGGGCGTTCCACATCTTTGCCAGTTCCTCATGCACTTCAGGGAAAAATGGACCAGGGGTTGGGCGCGGCTTGGAGTCGAGCTCAGAGCCCAAGAACCACGTATCCAACCGTGAGCGCTGGGGGAGAGGCACCGGAGTACACTCTAACCCAATGCACACGGCAGCCCGGGAAAGCATGGCCGACATCTCGACATCCGCCTCCTCCTGAGCTCGTCCCCCCCTAGGGGGGAGCTGCAGAGAGTCGTCGGGATCGGATGACAGCAATTCGCTCTCCGATGCTGCGATGGACATCTCATCCTCATCACGCATAATGTCCGACTGCATGAAGGAGGACGCTGATGGTGTGGCACCGCTAGCTAGGGAACAATGAGGCGAGCGAGACGGGGTGCGAGCGGTCCGCGAGCACTTGGCTGACAGATTAGCGCTCGCAGAAATCCCCATATCACCCTCGCCGCTCGCCTTGGCGAACGGAATGGCCTTAGCCATCCTCGTCACAGCCCGGGAAGCATGCGAGGTGGTGGCTGATTCTCGGGAGAAAACAGCCACCCGTGACCGCAACGTCTCTATGACCATCTGCCCGCAGTGCGGGCAAGATGAGTCCACGAAGGCTGTCTCAGCGTGTTGGACCCCCAAACACCTGACACAGACATCGTGCTTGTCCCCATCCTCGATGAGGACACCGCACCCAAGAGAACAGCGGAGAAACGCTGGAGAAATTAGCTCTTTTAGAACGCAGCTCTTTTTAGTCACCGTCTGCAGGCTCGAACACCTCTGGAACCGCCGAGACGCCCACGGGAAGTCGCTGCAGGAAGGGACAGTCCGCTGCACCACGTCTTAGAACCGGCATTGTAGAGAATTTGCTAAGCAGCAAGAGAAGATCTTCATAACCGAAGGCTCCGAAGAACAAAAGGTGAATGAATGATGCACGCAGTCTCCCTTTTATACCCGGATGTCCGGGGCGGAGTCCGGCATGCAAATTTCATTTGCCAATTTTCATTGGCCTATTCTAAGCAGTCGGAAACGATTGGTTCTCAGGGACGAACCCCATCTGTCGGTTCGACACAACGTCGAGAGACCGACAGAAAGGGAAACAAAGTTATTGGCTTTGAAAAAAGGGAGTCAACTCTGAATCATGCAAACGAGTCGTCCCTAGTCCGATTCGCGAACCGCCGCAGATTTACGTCACTACATATAGTCCCCGCCTACGTTTTGCTAGGACTACCCATAAAAACTTCACTCTTCTCCCCCAAACACTGTAGCTCGTGAGCCCCGTTCGCGGTAGACCAATCATAGCAGACTACCATCTGACCAATCATGGCAGACTAGGCTAGCGGAAAGGAGGGGATTAGACAGATGAATAATAGTGTTTTTACATCTTCTATGTACATAAACTTGTTGTTGGACACTCCATAAACCAAAGTAGGACCTTAAAAATCCCAAGTTATGTACTCTTTAAGAATTCAAGGTCAATGTGATTAATGATATGACCCCTTTAATAGTATGTATACTATTACAGGACACTAGCGTGTAGAATTAGGGAACATTTGTACAGGGGTTTAGTGGCTATGGAAAAACATCACAGTGTCACAGGGGCTGGGTCATGGCCTGACCGATCACATTCTATCAGCTGTGTCATTGATAATGGAGGACCGTGACTGATGTGATATGATGTGGACGTGGGAGTAGGGCGATAGCCCCCTGTCCCCTCGTCCCTGCGGCTACGTGCCCATCACGCCAGCGTGAGCCTGGTCTGACCGGGGGGCTAAAAATAGGGCTGTGAGTACCACAGCAATAGAGGAGCTAGGATGAAACAAACACTCCAGGGAGCTGGTGGGTGAGAGGGTGGATTTGTGGGGTGCTTGCAGTGGGGTAAATACGAAGGACAAGCAATGTTTATACAGCGCTTACTCCATTTTTCACTTGCTCTGTACATGCCATGGGGTTTAGTTGTTTTGAGGTGTGTGAGGTGCATTAATTGGAAGGAAAAGGATAAACATAAAAGAAAGCAAATCAATTTCGATCATGAATATGACTTACCATGTCTTAGAGATCTGTGAGCTGGTCAATTCAAGGAAAAACAAATGCAATTCAATAACATCACTGTGTAGAGAAAGGAAATTCAATGGAAATGGGGGAGGTGCTTTTTGGTTTGTTATAATGAACCATACGTTTTGACATGACTTTTTTGTCTGAAAGTACAGTATTCAATCACTGACTATACTGTAAAAAATATGGAAAAACATTTCGGCAGATGGGGCAGCAGAAATATAACATAAAATGACAGTATTTCCTGTAAAATTACATATTTTCCATGTTGTTCTTGTAAATTTGCAGTCTTTTTGTGTAATTTGACATTTTTCACATTTTTGACGTATTTCAAAATAAAAATGTATAAAAAAATCCTGTTAAAAAATGAAATTTTACTGCAGCTGTGATGCCAGAAATATACAGTTAAAATAACTGTAAAATTTTCCCCGTAAAATTATGGTTTTCTTTTAAATTTTAAATTTACAGTCTTTTTCTGTGATTTGACGGTTTCTGACAGTATTACAAAAATATGCGGGCAAATTTGTTTAAAAAAACAGCAAAATTCTGTAAAATTACAGGTTTTTTACATTATACATGAAACATCTTTTTTTTTAAATAACTGTAAAATTACAGGGTTTTTTAGTGCATGGCAGTATAAAGGCACAAGGGTTTCTGCTGGTAAGCGCTCCAGTGGATGGATCCCTGCTTGGACGCTAAGAGATTCAGACTTCGTGACAAAACCTGGCTGCAGGCTGATCTGACCCGGTAATGCTTCAGACATGCATAAGCTACATAAGTCATTATAAATGACAAAATGTAGCAGGAGAATCCCTTTTCATGCGGTGAATTAGCTTCTCTGTGTGAATGCATTAACAGGCTTTGTCATTTAAATACTGATCCAAAGAGAAGCTTTAAAGCTTGTTGGGAGAAAGAGCTATCCATCTTTTGACTCTCATCCTCCCCCATCCCAATTTGGACTGAAGTGGTTCACCAAAAGCAATGATTTAATCAGTGTTAACAAGCCGAGCGGTTGCTGCTGACTAGTGAGAACCTTTCCAGCCCCCACATTACAACATCAGCATCTGGAAGGTTAATAAACCATATTAGGGCATGAACAACCAGTACAAGCCCATCTTTCTTACCCATTTAACACCGAAGTGGAGCTGGTTCTTGAGCTAATGCTACTGCAGGTAACGAGAGAACTCTCACAAAACAAAAATATATGAGAATATAGTGGAAAATATAATGCAGTATGTTGAATAATACATTTCCATATATTGGAAACAAGTTTTTATATTTTCCAATAAATGAAAAGCAATTCATTATGTATAATTCAATATATTGTGTTATTCAAACATATTAAAGTATTCTATGTATTTTTTAAATATTAAATGATTTAATACAGTAATATATAGAAAACATTATTTCTTTGCATTTTTTAAGCTTTTTTGCCACATATGATATTGTCACTGTCCTTCCAAAACCTCATATTTTCAGGAAATGGAAAAAAACATGCTATCTTCTAAATTATTTAATACTGTGTTGTCAAAGTTGACAAGCACTTTTTAATACGTTTTATTTAATACTTTTTTAAAACACTTTTTAATACTTTAATACAATAGAAAAACATTAAAGGCTGACTAATAATAATGATTTATGGCAAAAAAAATCATGAAATGTGGAGACACCTTACACTGCTTTTTGTCAGCATTTTCTGCATTGAAATAAATATATGCAAATAAAATATATTTTCCTATATATTACCTGTCATATTATTGAAGTATTTAATATACATTTGAAAATAATACATTGTTAATATATTACAATATATTGAGCACTAAGGAACTGCTGCTTTCATATATTGAAAAATATTGCATTATAATTTCCGAAATATTCCCATTTATTTTGTTTCTTAAGGGCAGGAATCATACAGTAAGGTTGCAGATTAGGCACCAGTGTTTTATCCCATTCAGTGAAAAAGGGGACCTAATGTGGGCACAGAACTAGATAAAGTCTGGGGAGAGATTATTTAGAGTTTAAAGTTTGAACAGAGAGTGTCCAAGGTGCCCTTTGAAACAGACAGGGTAAAACAAATAGTGCTTTGAAGAACCGGCATAGAGAACTATAAAAGGCTTCATGTGCAATATATAACTTGACACTTTGAGTGTCAGACTTATAATTTCTGACATGTCAGAGTGGCCCAGGAAGGCACAATAATTCACAGCATGTCTTTGTCACATCTTACACTGGTTTAAAATTGCATCCCCTCCAGAAAATTAAGTCAAACTGAAGGTTCTCATGTTTTCTCAGTGTTGATGGTGATGAAAATGGACAATGCCATTGATCTGAGTAAAGGACCAATCACTATTGTAGGCACGTGAACACTTAATGACCAGTGACAGCTACAATAATCCTACAACAGGATTGTTCCTGTGATATGGTGTTGTTAAATGAGAAACATGGTCCTTACCATTTTTAGGCGTTCGAGTTGGGCTACTAAGACCAAGATGGTTATGTTGATGGGCTCCTGCAGAAAAAGCAATGACATGTCTGATTTGGTGGCAAAGTAAACATAACCATGGCCGACTATTTGCTCTAAACCAGAGTGTGAATGCCCAAATGGAAGAAATGACCTTTAGCAGAAAGAGTACACATTAATAGCGAAATAAGCAAAATGTCAAAACACACACTACATGGCCAAAAAGTAATCTTAGTATAAAACCACAAGCATTCCTCCATTGCTGCTTTACGAGTTTTTACTGTTCTGAGAAGGTTTTGAAATGGATGTTTCGGTTATTTACTTCCATTCAAGTGCAGGAACATCAGTAAGGTAAGGTACTGATGTCAGGTGATGGGGTTTGGTTCATAGCTGGAGTTCAATGATGTCTGAGAAGTTAAATTTGAAGCTAGTAAAATAGTTCCTTTATGGACTGGAACGGAAATTCTTTCATTATTTAATCACCCTCATATCTTTCCAAACTGGTATGACTTTCTTCTGCAGAACACGATAGAAGACATGTTAAAGACAGTTAGTAACCACACACATGGACTCCCATTGACTTCACTGCGAAAAACTAAATTCTTGCTATTTTCTTGTTATAATGTCTGGTTTTACAGATCAAATATCTAACAATTCTTGAAATAAAATACATTTAGTCAAAAAGCAAAATGACATAACATATTTAGTATTTTTAACTAAAACATCACCCAAAAATTTAAATCCTGTCATCATTTACTCACCTTCGAATTGTTCCAAATCTGTATAAATTTCTATGTTCTGATGAACACAGAGAAAGATATCGGAAGAATGCTTATAACCAAACAGATTTTGGCCCCCATTGACTCCCATAGGAAAAAGTACTTTATCATTTTTTTTATTCTGTTGAACAAAAGACATTTTGATGAATGTAGGACAGCAAACAGTTCTGGGGCACTTTTGACTACTATTGTATTTTTCCTACTATGGGAGTCAATGGGGGGCAAAATCTGTCTGGTTTTAAGCATTCGTCCAAATATCTTTCTCTGTGTTCATCAGAACAAAGAAATGTATACAGATTTGGAACAACTCAAAGGTGAGTAAATGATGATAGAATTTTTGTGTGAAGTATCCCTTTAAGCGAGTTTATGCTTAAAGGTAACAAGCAAAAACAATTGTCCAGTGGGCTAAGAATTGTTTTTAAGTTTAAGCTCTTTATTGAGTACTTAAGTTTATTTTTCTTTCCATTGGCAGATATTTTTGCTTGTAGGCATGAACTCACTTAATTTTTATAATATCACTTATAATGTCACTTTTCTTGTCAAGTAAACATATTTAGATTTTTTTATTTGTATTTATATTTGTACTGTTCTTTCTCAAAATATCTTCTTTTGTTTCTCAAATGCACACTGTAAACCCGGATAAATTGGCAATACTCAAACATTTTTGAGTTTTAGAGGTTCTTGGTTTAAGCAAGCAGAACTTTCAAATTTTGATTACTGTTAAGTTAAAGTTCTTACCAAATCTTAACAAGTGCTACTTAAATATTTAATTTATCCTTTTTATGAAATTAAGTAGACAGAACTTAAACAAATAAGTACACACAAATAGCATTTTTAAGTTAACTAAGCTAAATTCTTTCAGTTTATTTATTTAACATATTTCTTAGTCTTAATATGCATAAATCAAATACATTGACTTATGCAAGCAAAAATGCTCAAGAAGAGACTGATCTCAGAACTGGCATTAGCACAGTTACTGCTCACTGGTAACATAACACGTTACAGGTCAAATGTAGCTTCGCAGAGTCTAAGCATGCACCACTCTTCTAAACAATGGTAACCACAAAACTGAAAAATATGTCAAACTCTTCTAAATATCTAAGAGAAGTGAACATTAAACACTAACAAATCTTTAACATTAAGTCTTTAACGTGTTTAAATTAAGTAAATTGAACAATGAGCAAAAACATTTTTTTGAGTTTTAGTCAAAACTTCAAGTTAATCAAAAATAATCATTATACTTTACTCAAAAGTAAAAAAGTGTTTCAGGAACTTAAAATATTTAAGTAAGTAGAACTTTTTTATTAAATTAAGTTTACATTACTTAATCTGTTTGATTATTTTGAACATTTGGGTTTACAGTGCAGGTGATGACAGAATTGTTATTTTTGGGTGAATTTTTCCCCTAATGAGCGCACAATGGTAGTGTTGGAACAGAAAATGGCCCAAAATCTTCAAAAAATGTTTGACAAAGAAAATTGCAGAGCTATATGCTTAATTTAACGCACCTGTTTCAGCTGAAGTAAACAAACCTGATAATTAGTTCCCCACACATTTGGCCATGTAGTGTAAATAAACCATATCGGGAAATATGCATTAGCACAAACAACTCATTTACAACTAAAAGAGTTGCAGGAATCAGAATGCGTTATTATTGGTGGTATCTTGCCGCATTAATGAGAATGTGCAAAACACTGCATACGATGATGTGTGTTAGTTCCACTTCCACATATTCAAAACACAAGTGATTATCATCATCAAGCATGTAATTGAAAGTTCACGTTGACGGAGGTTCACCATTTGACATTTATATTTTCCCTACTTTCAAGACCTGTATTGCAGGACCGAAGTAGCTTTGTCATCTGTCATCAAGTCTGCCACGAGAGTGCGAATCCGCGAGAGCCATGTTTTTACACTGCGGGAAGTAGTCGGCTCAGCAGAGATTGCTTTGCGATGGGACGCGGTGCTCATAAGGATGCTGAGACAGACTACCGCAGCATCCAGCGCGAGGACCGCGGTGTGGCGAGCAATGATGAATGACAGCTATTCCGAGCTGGCAAAGATGTGCTCATGAAGCGGTGTGATAAATGGGTGAATACTAGAGGGAGCACAGCGTCATGCTCGTCTGGATATCTGCTGTTGTGCCTGTTTAAAAATGCATTAGAGTGACTAGTTTAACATCCATTTACATCTGTCAGGCAGCTCTGATGACTGACGATCCCCGTTTCCATAGAATCGGAGTCAATCGGTCCTGGTATTCTACGTGATGAGGATGTTTGCGCTTCCCTGTAGTTTGTGCATTATGTATAGATTTTAGACAGGGCATCAAATTATATGAACCTTTCAATGGATTTCAAGTCCCAGGGACTCCAATCTACACTGCAATTCAAGGACGTCCAATAACAAATATACATTTTGTAATACTTTGCAATTAGTTTCATTGATAACATTAAATCGTAATTTATGTAAAAACATTTGAAACACATTTATGTATGAGTATAAATAACAAAAGAGCAAGAGCAGGGTCCTTTAGCACATTCGCCAACCTTACATAGCCTACCACTAAAGCCTCATCAGTAAGTTTTAAGAACTGTGTTCCTTTAAACTCATTTAATACTAGTTAACCGAATGTAAACGAATGTTAATTCGTACCACTTCGGTTTTATTTGCACAGCAAAGTAAAGTCATTTTAAGGACTCCCTGAGGTACAAAAAACCCATGCTTAGGAAACAATGTCTCATCCTAATCCTTACTCCGAACTTCAAATTGTACCTCTCCAACTCCTGATTAAAACTGACAAAGTAAAAGTTAAGGACCACTTATGAGGTCACAATGTCCAAAACGTCTCAGGTCCACTGCGTTCACGGTGGCACATATGAAAAGCCAGAGCTCAAAGCTCAGCCATGAGCTCTAATTAATAAGAAGCATTGTCCAGTTCAATGATCCTGCTTTAATCTGGGGACCAATTAGTTGGTTTTGAGGAGCCGGTTAGTTGAAGTCTGGCTGTGGCCAGGAGGTCTGCTCTCTCAGCCAATCACAAACCGGTATTCTCTCAGCATACAGTATGTGCCAATTTGGGCTCTCTCAGCCTGAATCTCTAAAGTCATTTAGTAAACAAGATGGGGCTGCAGTGGATTGCTCATAACATGGCGTGGGTCAGAGAGGTTAAGAGCGAATATAAATAGCTTGAGGAGAGGATATCGTTTGAGGTCTTCATCGGTAGAAAATTCAGGTTAATTTCTGAACCAGGTAATATGATGCAACGTAATGTTTGCTTTGTCTGGTTTATAAAACCAGATAGTTTTAAAGATGATGATAAAATTGTTATCCAGAGCTGCGAGTGTGTGTCGGTTTAAAAACCTGTTAACTGTATATCATTTTAACATCCACCTCGTTCTGTGAAGAAATGCACTTTGGATGAATCAGACACCACGAATGTTGATGTGGTCTTTTGCAACAAAAACAGTACGGCTGGCAAACTGATCCCGATGCCTACAGTCGATAAATCGTCACTTTGCAAATACTCCTGTTTCACATCTGATATAACCTGACAACAACACTCATTCCAGTATGAATAGTAATGTCCAGATGGCCCAGCAATGATTCAGTAATTTGACATTTCTGTTGCATTTTTACTAGGGAATGAAATGTATAAACATCATCGATGGGGGTAGCTTTTGTCATTTTTTTACACACATTCCTGAAACGTTTTCACACATCATTAGCATGAAATTACAAACCTGTGATACAGTATCTAACTGAGCTTGTGTTAGAAAATAGTTTGAGATATCAGCATCATTCTGTGAGCTTTAAAACAAATCTGAAAATCAACAATCATTACAGCAATACAAAAAAGTATGTAAAATTAGACAAAGCCTAAGGATATACAAGTTCAATTTAGTTCATTTATGAACAAGGCATGCTTACGCTTTTCTCTAATTGAAGTTCAAATAACATCAAAAGTTGTTCGAAAAAAAAACAAGAAGAGAGGAAACAAGGTCATGTGAGAACATTTGCATGAACAGCTGTGTTGCCTCCAGTGCAATGTCCCTCATGTCTCAGTCCAGCCTCATGTTGTCAAGAATTAACAGCATCCTTCATGAATACAATGTGTCACAATCTAAGGTCGGTAAGCATGCCAAGCACATCATACAGCAAAAACAAATACATTTGCTTGTTTGAGTACATATTTTGTTTTGTCACAAGAGCTGGTTTAACATGATAGAAATATCAAAGAAAAACTCACAAATCATCACAAAATCCCAAAACATATTAAACACAAAACCAAAGAGACTGACGCATATTCTGGAGGACACTCAAGCCCCCTCTGCTCTCAAGAGGTGATGCTGTTCAGACTAATGAGATGCCCGGAAGGGATTGAGACAGCATCGACGTGAGAAGGTGGGAGGGCTTGAGAACAAGAACGCCACGTTCCCTTCCAGAAGTTGTGTCTGTTTATGCACCTGCTCTAAATGCACATCTATGGCCTTCTATTACCAAAGCAGTGCATCAAGAGCTGCTCGGGCACTAATGATCTTGTGGGGGAACAAGGTCCGCCCCAACGGACCTGCTGACAGTTTGAATCCAAATGGCTTGCAATTCCTCTCTGTTTCTGACAAACGCAAAGTCACTGGGGTTTGGCATTTAACCACTGACAAAAACGGTTAACATTTAATTGTGAAATGTTAAATGCCATTACAGCTCTACACATGTGGAAATTTGCCATATAGATATTTTTAAGGTAATTTCTCATTTTTGCCCAAGGTTTGTGCTATCCAGACAAAAATGTATAATGCAGGTCAGTTCAATAGCAACCTATTCAACTAAAAGAAAACCAGTAACATCATCTGCAAGATGGAGTTCTTTATCATTTACATTATATTTACTCATAAACAGCCTTCCTCAAGCAAAGCTGTATTTGCTTTAAGTGTTATGTACATTGACGAATACATACTGATTTGGCTCTCCAAGTGATTATACAATTTCTCTCTTGGGATCTGAATGAAAAGTACTCCACTGACTCATTTAGCAAAACCACAGACATTCCAGCAATTTCACGGACATTGACCCATACCCAGAAGCGTGCACTCAATGCTAAACACCATGTTAAAGAGTCTGTGAGCAACTGATAATGATAATAAAGTACAGATCTTATATACAGAGCATTTTACATGTGTTTTAAGTTTGGTGAAAGTGATACATTGGTTTTATTCCACATAAGCATACGTTTTATAAATGTGTTTTGTAATAACCTTGTAATAACATGTAGTAAGCATGTGATAACAACAATTCACTTCAAAATTTTTCCATATTTTAAAAACAAAATACATTAACAAAATTATAAGGAGATCCTTTTTTCTCTTGCACACACCAGGTTCGTTGATGCCAGCCGAAGTCTTCTTTTGCAATGAGCATCATCACGTTGCCCACAGGGATAAGCACAGATTTTCCTGATGTCTTCTTTAATTAATAAGAAGTAACATCATTCAAAACTGTCTTTATCCCTGCGCTAGCATGTGTGCTCCTCTGTGTGACGAAGCCAGAGGTGCTCTGAAGCCGAAGCAATGGAGAAAGAAGCAAAGTCCAGAGGAACAAAGACACTACAGGGGTGCAGATTAAGCAGGAAAAGAATGCTTGGCTTCCAATGAGAGACGTTACAGAACAAAGCTCTAATCAACCATTTTCCACAGAGCTACATGGTGAGGAGTGAGTTTTACACAGACTTACACATCCACCACAAACACAGACAAAGGGCATAGGCAGAGGCCGAAGGAAAGAAACAGTCAACTACACAAAATTGGCATTCCTACCATGGTGACTTTGAGAGCGGACCGGCCAGTGCTTTTCCCCTAGAAGACACAACCAGGCAGAGTGAAGGTGTGAGTGAGTGAATGAATGAGAAAAGACCGTGGCACTAAATACAAGCACACTTTGTTGTGAGGGAGGGAAATATCCATAATACTGTGATCACTGGGAAGGGGAGGGTACCATTTATTTTAAGAATTGTCACTCCGAGATGAGATTAATGTCTAAATTGTCCTTCCGCTTGGCAAACAATGGCTTTAGACAAAATGAATTAGGATAGAATGAATCACTGTGCAGCTACGCAAGAGAGACTGAAGTCGTGGTGAAAGAAAGGCGTCATTTAAATGAATGTGTTCTGAAAATGCTGTAATTATTTCTGCGAGCATGAAACAGCATTTGAATAACTTGGATATAAACATCAGAAAAAAACACTCTGAACAAACACAAAGGGGTGAATTCACAAAACGGCGGCGCCACTTCTCGTTTGCGAAGCTCGCAATCCACATTAACCAGGCACTGCATATGTTGAAGTTTGATCAAATTTATAGAAGACAGATACAGCTGTACGATTATTAATGGAAAAAGACGAGCATGCTCTTTCTCTCACGCTCCGGGAAAATTGTCCAATAAGGGACTAAGAACCCTTGTTACGAAACAGGAATACATGTTAGAAAAAAGCTTTCCGAAACCTGTACCAACTCTGGCAGAGTGATTGGAGCAAAGAAATACCACGTCATATGTTCAACTCGTTTTTTGACAAGTTGACCATGTTAAGCTTGAGAAGTCGAATGCATGAAATGGCATGTTACCGCCACTTTAAGCACAAATTTGGTGGGCGCTTAAACAGCAAAAACGGAAGAAAAAAAAAACATGCTATCAGTGGGCACGTGTCACGTGAATTCCCCTTAAAATATCTTATTCTTTCATTCAGTGGATGTACATTTTTGCACAAAACAAATACATACAATCATGTGTTCATGTCAGACAAGGAAGGTATCCGACAAACTTTACATCCAAGATAAAATGTCAATGCTTTGAAAGTTTTCACCTTATATTTTTTAAATATTTGGACTGACGTCTCATATTCTGAGTATTGTTCAGTTTCTCTTTGTACCATGTCTATGACTAACATTCCCATCTTTGTGGCACAGAATGACTGTCAGAGTTGGAAAGGCCTGTAATCTGCTACTAGCTTATGGCAGGATAATAGTTGACTTCAGCATACACATCAAATCTGAGGTGGCAGAAAAATTCAATTTCACCAGTACAGCACCCTGAATTATGGTCTCAACACCCTCTTACTTTCTATTATCAACATCCGGCAAGCCACCTACCGTGTGGCAATACATACGATATAACTGATTTTATCAAAGTGAAGCTCCCATTCAGATAACTAGATCTTTCAAAAGCTCCTACGTGGCTTTATGAGTTTTTTCATAAGCTTTAGATTTTGGTTAAAGCTGTCCCTTCCAGTGATCAAAAGTGAGGCAAAAGAACAGAAAAAAGAAAAAAGGAATGAGGTGAAAAGCTACAGTGATGTAGCAAACAGTAATGCGCTGTTACCACAGGCTAGCAGAGGTGTAGCGCTTTGATCCATCATTATTGATTAAATATCAGCCTTTTTTAACCCACCACCCTCACAAGCTCAGAAAAAAGGGGTTTCAATTTCTCGGTGAGATTCAAACTGCAGAGGCATGGCGTTGTCCGGCAACCCACTCCGGTTGACCTTGTGCCTCTGTAAGCGGTCACTGTTCTACAGGAGGTTAATACCGGAAATCTCTGAGGTGTACTGTTTTGCTCAAGAACGGGTCGCAGTGTTAGATGGAGAAAGTGATGTTGATGTATTGCATTCCTCATAAAACATCTGTCTTTGTTTTTATTACAATTTTTGACATACACCAGATTTTAGATGAGTTTAATGCTCTGTTAAGTGTAAAAGTACAATCTGTGAGTCACAGAACTATGAAGCCATATAATGCATATTAACAACTAATGCTTATTGCAACACAAATCCTAGGCTTTGAATGTTTAAAGTTTCATTTCATTCAAGTTTCGTTTTTATTCATTTAAAACACAAAAAGGAGAGAATCTATTGCAGAGGGGGAATCTTCTATGTTGCAAGCCAGATTTAAACTCATGCTTCCATGTGAGCACCACAGATTAATATGTCACAATATGTGCACAAAACATCTTGGTTACGGATGTAACCCCAGTTCCCTGATGGAGGAAACGATACGTTGTGTAGAACCGACAGAATGGGGTTTGTCTTGAGAACCTATCATCTTCTGAGTATTTAGAAAAGGCCAATGAAAATTGGCGAATGAAATTTGCATGCCGGACTCCTCCCCGGATGTCTGGGTATAAGAGGGAAGCCAGCGTGCTCATTCATTCAACTTTTGTCTGAGGAGCCTTAAGCATCCTCCCCCGACCGCTGGGGTGGGCGGCCAGTGTTGTGGCATGAGGGACACAACGTCTTGTTCCCTCCATCAGGGAACTGAGGTTACATCCGTAACCAAGACGTTCCCTTTCTGTCGGTCTCTCAACGTTGTGTCGAACCGACAGAATGGGGTTCCTATGGAAGACGCCACAGCACTGAGCCGCGTCACAATCTCTAGCGGAGCGACGTTGACTGGCCTAGGCGAGTCAGACGTAGGCGCTAACGCGAAATTATGACCATCCAGTGGAAAGGAAGGGGGACCCAGAGCTTTACCAAAAAGTTGGGAAGCCCCTGCCACCAGCCGTCACGGGCGGAGGCCTAGTTCTCTAAACAGCGAGAAGCCGCCCAGCACTGTAAGGGCCACTGGGTAAGCATTATTCCACCTGGGGGAAAAACGCTGCAGAGAACACTACCTACCATAGGGAGGAATTAGTGGAGACACCACATGGTCTCACCATCAGGGGAGAACTCATGGGAAAATGTGCGGACTAAAGTTAACCGCAAAGTGGGAGTCCACCTAGGGAGGTCATGGGTTGCCGAGGTGGGAACCATTCATGAGGATACATCAGACGGAACAGCCCACGGAGGGGGGGTTACCACATCTGGAGCACTAGGTCCGGTTAGAGCTATGTGGGAGATAACTCAACTGTTCCCCGGCCTAAGGGGGCAGGGCTGCTCTGCCCAGCCTGCCCCGAGGAAGGTGCTAGTGATGGATAAAATGCCTGTTCTTTACCCAGTGGGGGAAAGAGGGGAGGCGTAATAGCCGCTGAAGGGCTTTCGCAGGCGTACGCCCTACCGGCTGCCGGTCCTACACATTGCCCTGCAGGATGCGGGCTGACACTGGTTCCGCGCGTAGGTATTAGAACCTCGCGGAGTCGTTGGGCATAGCCCAACCCGCAGCTCTGCAGATGTCTGCTAGAGAGGCGCCCTGAGCCAGTGCCCATGAGGAGTGTGCCTCACTCCCAATGGGTAGGGGCGAATTGAGATCGGTATGCCATAACGATGGCATCCACGATCCAGTGTACCAGCCTCTGTTTGAAGACAGCCCTCCCTTCTGCTGACCTCCGAAACAGACAAAGAGCTGCTCAGAGCTTCTGGGCTCTGCATGCGGTCCAAGTAGAGGCGCAGTGCGCGTACTGGACACAACACAGATAGGTTGGGTCTTCCTCCCCAGTGGGGAGCGCCTGCAGGTTCGCCACCTGGTCTCTCGAGAGAGTGGTGGGAAATTTGGGCAAGAAGCCGGGGCGGGGTCTCAAGACAGCGTGAGAATCCCGGGCCCGAGTTCTAGGCAATCTGTGGACACAGAGGGTGCTTGCAGATCCCCTACCCTCTTGGAGGTGAGCGCCATCAGGAGAGCCGTCTTTATAGAGAGTGAGAAAGAGTGGCAACTCCGAGAGGCTCGAAGGGGGCGGGGCCTCTTGAGGCCCGCCACCTAGGTTGCAAGAGGGTACGGAGCACGGAAAAGGTGGTCACCTTCTCGCGCCCCTTAGGAACCTAATGACCAGGTCGTGCTGTCCCAGAGGCTACGCAGCAACTGGGTCATGATGAGCGGCCGCAGCGGCTACATACACTCCCAGTGTGGAGGGGGAGAGGTTACTCCACAGTCTCTCTTGAGGAAGGGACAGCTCGTTCCCGATCGAGCAACTCCGCAGGTCTTCTCGCCGAGAAGAGCACCAGGACGAGAAGAGGCGCCACTTATTGGTGTATAGCCGCCCAGTGGCTGAGGCCCTAGCGTGAGTGACGTCCCAACCAGACCGGGGGTGGGTCACTCAGGATCTTCTCGTCCAGTCCAGACATGGAGACCAGGTTCTGCCTGGGATGCCGTAACGTGCCCCTTCCCCTGGGGAAGCAGGATCTTCGCCAGGGGGAGCGGCCAGGGGGGGAGTTGTTGTCAGAGCCTTAGCTCTGAGAACCAAGTCCTGGTTAGGCCAATGAAGGACTAGTACCACTAGTACCCCTTGATGCTCCTTCTTCCCTGGCCTTGCACAGGACCTGTGCAATGAGGCTAACTGGGGGGAAGGCGTACTTCCGCTTGTCCCGCGGCCAGCTGTGCGCAAGGGCATCCGTGCCGAGGGGTGCATCGGACAGGGAGTACCAAAGCGGACAATGGGTGGAGTCCGGGGAGGCAACAGGACCACCTGTGCCTGGACGAACTGCTCCCAAATGAGCCGGACTGCGCGGGGATGGAGTCGCCACTCTCCGCGAGGCGTCCACTGACGAGAGAGCGCATCGGCTGTCTGGTTCAGGACGCCTGGGATGTGTGTGGCTGGCAGGGAGCTGATCACCTGCTGACTCCAGAGGAGGAGGCGCAGGGCGAGTCATGTTAGCTGCCGAGAGCGAATGCCACAAATTGATATACGCCACAGCAGCTGTGCTGTCCGACCGGACCAGCACGTGCTTGCCCTGCACGAGAGATAGTAGCCTCCTCAATGCAAGTAGCACAACCAACAACTCTAGGCAGTTGAAATGCCAACGCAGGCGGGGGCCCGTCCACTGCCCCGACACTGCGTGCCCATTGCACAAGGCACCCCAACCCTGCAGGGAGGCATCCCTAAGGGGACCCCTGTCCGCAAGAAGGTCATGGGAGACCAGGGGGTTAGGGTGTGCCACAGAAAAGCGTGATGACCATACGCCTGCTGCCGGTGTGCCAAGCTCTCCAAGGAACCTGACTCTGTAGCCAGTGTTGGAGCGGTCGCATGTGCATCGACCCGAGGGGGACCACCCCCACCGAAGATGCCATGTATCCCAGGAGCCTCTGAAAAAGTTTCAGGTGGACCGCTGACTGCCTGAAAGCTTCAGGCAGTTCAACACTGACTCGGACAGGATCCCAGAAATGTGACAGGGGGACTAAAGGTTCGATCTTTTTCATCGTCCCCCCGGGGGGTGGTTCGATAGCTAGCAGTACGGATTCCTTGCCGGGGGAGGTCCCCCAGGGAGGAGATCAGCTCTGCTGCTTTTCCTGCCTGGCGACTGCGCAGATCAACGCACTGTCTGACTGAGAGTGCTGAGGGCTGGTGTTTATACTTGACATTGCGCTTCTCCGTGACGCAACGTCGAGTTTGCCGTTCACCGTCGTGCAGAGGGTGGGAGCGGCTGTGATAACCCAGAGAGAGAGGAAACTCTCTTTTTTAAGAGTAAGTGGGTGCTAGCCCCCCGGAGGGGGCCAGCAGATGGAGAGACGGGGCAGGATCCGTCCCTATCTGATTTCCCAGCGATGTGGCTGGGGTCGGGCCCAATGGTAGCCTCAATCCCCCTGAGGTCTTCCCATGAAGGCCGCTTCGCCGCGGCTGCTGATGGGGCGATGGTCTCCTCTTCGCTGTCTCCTCCAGGGGGGGGCACCTGAGTGGGGGGCGCCAGAGCTGGAGGGAGTCGAAGAGGACCAGGGCTGCTGGGAAGCAGACGGTGCACGGGACTCGATGGCCGAGGCGGCCGAGTCGTGGCACGGAGGACTGCTTCTTTACTGTCGAGAACTGTGGCTCGACAGTATCACCAACCAGCCCCCCCCCCTTGCGAGACAGGTGCGTCGAGAAAGCGGACCTTCTCGGCGTTACTCATCTGTGCAAGGTTCGGCCAGAGGAGTTTCTCATGGACCATAAGTGTGGACATCGTCCGACCCAGGGCCCGCGTGGTCACCTTGGTCGCCCGTAGAGCAAGGTTGGTGGCGGCGCGGAGTTCCTGCATAAGCGCTGGGTCGGTCTTACCCTCGAGGAGGCAGCTTGGTCTGCCGCAATGTAAGCTCTCGACACCAGAGATGTGACCCCACATGCTTTGGACGGGAGTCTAGGTCGAGCCCCCCCCCAGGTGGCCGCCGCCAACGGGCTAGAGTGCACTGCGGCGGCACCACCTGGGGGACATCAACGTATCCTCTAGCTGTCTCAACCTCGAGGGAAGAGAGGGTGACAGAACTTTGTTTGACGTGAAACGTGCCGGAAAGGGGGTGTTCCAGGTCTTACTAAGTTCCTCATGCACTTCCGGTAAACACGGCACTGGGGGCGGGCGCGGCTTGGAGCCGCGCTCAAACCCGAGGCGCCATGTTGCCAGCCGCGAGCACCGGGAGAGGCAGTGCGGGCACTGCAACCCAACACTCACGGTGGCCCGGGAAAGCATGGCTGACATTTCGACGTCCGCTTCTTCCTGGGCTCGACCCCCCGAGGGAGGGAGCCCGAGGAATCGTCGGAGTCGGATGGCAGTACGTCACCCCCCGATGCTGCAAGAGACATCTCATCATCACGCATCGTGACCGAATACGTGATTGAGGAATAAGACAGTAGGACCGTCTCCTGGGGAACGGTCAGACGAGCGAGACGAGGTGCGAACGGTCCGTGAGCCAGTGGCTGGCGGATTATCGCTCACAGTAATCCTCATATCACCCTCGCTGCTTGCCGTAGCGAACGGCAGGGCCGTAGTCCTGCCGCCACGGAACGGGGAGCAATCGAGGTGGTGGCTGAGTCCCGTGGGAACACAGCCACCCGTGATGCAATGTCTGAATCGTCACCGCCCGCAGTGTGGGCAGGACGTATCCACAACGTCTGCCCCAGCATGCTGGAAGCAGGCATCGTGTCCGTCCCCCTCCTCGATGAGTGTGTTGCACCCATGAGAACAGCGGGACATGCCACGCTGGAGATATTTGCTCTTTTAGAAAGGAAATTTGCTCGAACACCTCCGGAACTGCCGAGATGCCCAGGGGAGAGTCACTGCAGGAAGGGACCGTCCGCTGTACCACGTCGTACATTCCAGCAGAAAAATGATCACCAAAGATCGTAGAGAATCTCATCAGATGCGTAGGCTCTGAAGAACAAAAGGTGAATGAATGAGCACGCCGGCTTCCCTCTTATACCCGGACATCCGGGGAGGAGTCCGGCATGCAAATTTCATTCGCCAATTTTCATTGGCCTTTTCTAAATACTCAGAAGATGATAGGTTCTCAAGACAAACCCCATTCTGTCAGTTCGACACAACGTCGAGAGACCGACAGAAAAGGAACAATAAATTAAATCCACAATATAAGGACAAGTCACACCTCACAATGTATCAGAACATGTGCACTACCCATTAAGCCACATCTCCGCTGCAATAGCACGTTGTAATTTTACTCTTTCTGTAACAGAGCTTATGTGGTTTTCAGGAAAAGTTGTGCTTTTATGTTACAGCAGAATTTTTCCCTGGTAAGATTAAAGTCACCCGTATGGGCCATTCAATCTAAAAAATAATAAACTCCAAAAGCACGTTTGATGGTGTCCCACCTGACCCCGCACAGACTGAATGCCAGATGCTGCGGGGCTGTGAAATGACACCTGCCTGACACTTGTGCAGGGCAGTGACTGTTTGAATCCGAGAACCGTTAGGCAAGAATTGCAATAGAGATGCAGACAGCCAATGAGGCGAGGCGAGGCAAAACAAAGATGTCACCGAGGTGCTGACAGAACACTATGTGCTCCAACTGCCCACCAGATTCATTCTCTCTCCACGACAGCAGTCAATGTTCACAGAGATTTTCATTTAGATTGTAACCCTAAGTAAACAGAACTCTGCTTTCATTTGATGTTACTTTTAAGGTCTTTGCACATACAGTCCGACATTTTCGTATGCGTTTTTTCGTATTTGTCTCTCGTTTGTACGGTGTCTCTGAATTGTTATAAAAGGCCACTCAAAACGCTTGATACGGATGCGAAAACGCAGAAAATCGAACCCGGTCCGAATTTTTTAATGACGGACGAAAATATCGGAGGCAGTGTGTAAATGTGATTGACACAACGTGAGGTCGTATTTATTTGTTAACGTGCGGAAATTTCGGAGGCAAATTTCGGACTCAATGTGCAATGGGCTTTACTCTTTAAAACACATTTTGACTGAGACATTTTCTTGATTTTTTGTGTTTGTGGTTATTCAATAAGAAGTGTTTGAATTTAATTTCTGAGTAGATTTACCTTTTGTATTTCATAGGAATTTATTTATATACAGTTCATTTATATACATTTAATAAATGAATAACTATTTATTGTATGTAATAAATAAAACTAATGTAATTAAAAAGCTGGATGATTTTTAATGGTGGGGAAGACAGACAACTAGTCAAATGTTTTTTTTTATTTTATAGAACTAAGTAACACGTTTAAGATTATAAATAAATGTTATTAGTATTATTTTCAGGCCTGAAAATAGATTCCCTGATTTTCAAGGTTTGTTTTTAACCACACATTTGGTTAAAGGTGCTGTGTGTAATTTTTTGGAGGATCTGCTGACAGAAATGCAATACAATATACATAACTATGTCTTCAGAGGTGTATAAAGCGTTATGTTTTTATAACCTTAGAATGAGCCATTTCTATCTACATACAGTACACCGCAGGTCCCTTGCATGGAATTCGCCATGTTGTTTCTACAGTTGACCTAAATGGACAAACTGCTCTACAGAGCGCGCTTCGTAAATATGTTATTTCCATCTGCAAAGAGGCGAAAACGTGATGACATCTTAGCCCTCTCTCAGCCTCCGTAGTGCTTCGAAATGGAGGGGTGGAGTGAGCCGTTGGTTGCATTTAGCAACCTCACCGCTAGATGCAGCTGAATTTCATACACTGGACCTTTAAGGCTAAACAATTTGAAAATGATTGTTTTTTTATTCTATGAGGGTCACGTAACATCTCGTGAAACAATATAAAAGCACTCTGTTTACCCTGAAGGTAAAAAACAGATTGTTTCAAACATACAAACAACTCATTAACAAGGAACAACAGCATGTCGATTTTTTCAGCAACTTCAGTTCGAAATAATAGAAGCACCACTTTCTCTCTTAGCATGCAGACAACTCCAGGAAAAATGCACAAACCACTGCTGTCTCAATTCCCTGAAACCCCCACAGTGCTACAGTGAACGCGCCAGCGACCGGAGCCCAGCCAGTCTCACTGCAGTCAGTTAAAAACACAGCTTGTTATTTACGAGCTTCATTTGTCTGTGCATCGCCGTCCTAACTATCTAAAATCAACACTTGCTGCGATAAGCACTCGGGTGGAGTAATAACTCACATTAATTAAACATCCCGCACAGCGGCTCACTCACAAGGGGCCTTTTGTTCCCAAGCACAGAGCCTCACTACCATTAGCATATTAACAAATCAAATCAATTGGCATCCGGGTCTGTATGCACATGTGACTGTACCTGAAAAGTGGAGTAGAAGCTGGTGTGCTGCGTGTGACCGTTGTTGGAAAGTGACTGTGTGATGTAAATGTTAGTATTGTCAGATCCATGCATGTTATTTTTAGTTTTACGTCCTTCTCTCTTTTCCTCATTTTGTGTTGCTCCTCCCACTTTCTGCCAGTTCTGTTCATTAACGACAGGTGTCATCAATAAACATCACTGATGACTCCTCTTTCCCGACTGGTCAACGGGAGGCTGAGTACTAGCAATCACAGACATAAGCCGTTTCCAAAACCGCTCCCTCTCTCCTATGTAGTGCACTATATTGTGTGTCCACCATTTTGGAGTGGTGTCTGAAATCTCTACATTCGTTCACTCTTATTTACTGAATGTCCGCTTCAGTACTGTCCAACGCATCAGTGTCTGAAATCACTTAATCCTTTTGTTTGACCTTTTTCCCATATAGTGGACTCAAATGTCATTCGCTATATAGGGAATAGTGAAGGAGCAATTTTGGACATAACAATACATGGGTGCTGTCTTTGTCTTTGGCCTGTTGCTGCGATGGGTCAACGGCGCCACCCAATATGGGAATTGCAAGACTGCTCTATAAACACATACAAGTGAATGGGGGAGCATTTCTTGTCATGACAATTCAGTCATGACAACTCTCTGTCTTCAATTTTAGTATGTTAGTGCTCATGAAATGACATTTTTGGTCTTGGTGTAACTAGGTCTACTTACACTGCTGCTGCTGCTGCTGCTGCTGCTGCTACTGCTGATACACACATGCTGCAGTTAGCATGCAGATGTAGACATGTGGAGCTGGGGGTGGAGGTGGGTGATTGTTAGCTCTAATAGTGTCCTACGCCATACTGCTTACCTCACAATAACAAGACCATTTAACTGCAGAGGTAGAAGCAGCATGCATTGCCATTGGCTATGAATTACCTGAAAAGCCAAATAGTTTGATTCTACTGCAAGCTGATTTGCTGACGGATCTCAAAACTGGGAACTATCACCCTAATAAAGTTTGTCAAGGTTTATAAATATAATAAACAGCAAAAATTATGCAAGCTTCTTTTCTAGACTATAGGAAGGTTATAATGATTGGAAGCACATCCAAGATCTGAACGCTAGACCTCTTACAACTAAGCAAGAATCACACCTAGACTTCTGATGATGTACTGGTATAACAAGAGTGGACAAAGGTTCAAAGGTCAGCCATGGAGGTATGTGGTACACAAAACCCTCAACACACAATCCAGTGGTTTATGGAAACTGGAAACCTTTGCAAAAAAAACATTTGCATGTTTCCACACAACAGATACAACAAGAAGTCTGCTTTCAGGAATTAATTCAAGTTAATTAAATTAAATTAGGGAACTAGGGTTGTGATGATTCATTGAAGTTAGAAAAGCACTGTGTGAATCTGTAGCCTTCTGCTACTAAACATGACCAGTTTAATTGGGCATGGTTGCTTGCTGGTGTATTCTGGGTATAGTGCATATTTAACATACTAATTTTATTTGCAGAATTATGTAGGCTTTCCTCTGTAATGAATATGTGCATGTCAAGAAGTGTGAAAAGTTTGACTAAAAAACCATGCATGCTATGCCTCCGTAAATACTGATAACATTAATATTCTGAATAACAATCTGCGATGATAACTAACAGCTATGGTCACATAGACAGTGTTGGGTATTTACTATCATATTCAATACTAGGTGTGACTCCAATTTGTTATGTTTATACAGGTAACTAACCAAAGTCAAATGTTTCCTATTATCAAAATAACTATGAATAATGCATTTAACCAATGACAGCACTCCAAACAGGAGTGACAGTGTTTTGCTGATGTGTGAACAAAACCAGAGAACCAGGAAATAAATAAAAGAGTGAGAAAGATAGAGAAGAGGAAAAGAGAAGGTGAAGTAACAGAAAAAGAAAAAGAGGCATAATGCATACCTGTCAACACTCCCGTTTGTCCCCGTATTTAATGTCTGACGTTGAGATCTCTGGCAAAATTTAAATGCTAAATTAAGATGGCACCTTGCAGATATACCCTGCACAACCATCCTACCCCAACACCCCACCACCCTCCTCCCCACCAGGGGGTCTCCCAGATTTTGGTACACAAATGTTGATAATGTGGTATGGCAAATGTTATTTTGGCACTTTCCACTGAGCTACATGATCAAATGTTAAAAGGTGGTTTTAATTCTAGCAATCAGAGCTTTTTGCTTGTTGACATGCTCATTATAGAGGAAAAAGTGCTGTGGGAGGCAAGATGAAACGATACCACTGATGATAAAAGTCATTGCTGAACTTACGTTTGGGCCTGCTGATGTATACTGGTGTTCTTTTCTTTGTGCACCGTGATGAAGCACAAAAATATTTCTCAAGGCCAGTCACGGGTGCATGAAAAATAAACAAAAACATGTCTGACCTCTCCAAATTCATTCCCGTCAGCCATCAGCAGTTACGAAACGGGCATGTCATTGAAATATGAGAGCATCTTGTCTGAGAGCACCCAAACAAACCCTAATGCATGCGTGTCTTTAAATAAATTTCCTTAAGGGTCTAGAATTTTCCAAACTTCCTTTGTATCCAGTAAGTAAAGTTGCTATGCAAAACTAAGGAAAAGTTTGACGTGTTATGTAAAGCTATCATTCTCATGATGTAAAAAATCAGGTCAGACTCAGTTCTGTTACTGTCCCTTGTCATCAAGTAGGATATAATGTTTTTTACGGTTTATAGTACCAAATTCAAAAGGGACTTGATCCCCAAAGAAGGTCAAGAAAACCTAACTAATTTCATTTAAACCCCCGACTTGAGCTCAAATAAAAGATTTAAGCATGAGATGTCACGTCTCGCTAGAAACGAGTTCATGAATAAGAATTTGTTTCCACAAAAGACAGAAACATCAAATTAAAATCTTGACATACTCACTGGGAGATTCAATTTTCTCATCTCAGATGGCCTTTTCATGAACAAAAGAGGCAACACAAAAGACGTGGTTAAATATTTTTCTTTTGTGAGTTTTGCCTGTTGGTTTTTTGTTGTTGCTTTACAGCTTTGATAAAACCGAATTTCTTTCTCGTCATGTTGCAGTTTTGCTTGTCAGTGATAGACAGCTTTCAACCTCAGCTTTCGTTAGTGTATCACCTTGAAGATAACTTTCGAGCTAAAACAGTGCAGCAAAGTGCAAGCATCGTGGGTTCAATTCCTAGAAAATATACATATACAACTTAAAAAAATGTGTACCTTGTGTGTAGGTCACTTTGGATAAAAAGCGTCTTCCAAATGCAAGAGTGTAATGAGAAAAAAACTTTTTCACACCTTTATATTCCTCTATTAACAACATACTGTATGTGTATGCACACAGTCATTAAACCAATATGTTAAAATCAGAGTTAATGAAACAGCAAATGCTACTTTATCTAGCTAAAAACCACAAGACCAGAAGTCGAAAAGCAGCAGTGGAAGTTTCATAGAAACTGTGATTACAAAAGCAATTGGAAGCGAAGAAAAGATAAGTCAAACAGCGTAATTTAGATAATGAAAACAATAAAAACATCCAAATGAATGGAACTAGCAAGCCGCAAAGGCTGAATTGCCGACTTAAACAGCCATGATAGAGAAGCTGCCTTAAAGGGGACATATAAAGTGCACAACATTTGTATTTAGCGTTAATTAGGATCTATAAAGTTAAATATATAAAATGCATTCACTCTTTAAAGGGGAGCTTGGAAGTGCAATGGAATGAAACGGAACGCAGATGTTGTGAAGCACGCTTTCAAAAATTGAACTACATCTTATCAGTGTGGCGTGTAGTCTGGTGTGAGACACAGAGAAAACTGCGAGCTGTGTCTTGACAAGATGTCCGTCTAGTGCATGGTTGCTCAGAAAAACAAATACAAACCAGCTCAGATCAAGAACGTGTCATGGGTGTGCCAGCTCTTTGTACTGTATCTCTCTCTATGTTTGTGACAAAATTGTGCCAATAAATGAATTTTATGACAAAACAACATTTTATTTGAAAAAAATCTAAATACATGGCTTGGACCAAATTATGGAGACAGCGAAGCCAATGAGAGCCCAGAATAGATAGAAAACTGTTTACAAACCAATGCCAATGCTACAATAACAGTTTTGATTTGTTTAGGACATTTTAGTAACAATGCAAATTTAAACTTTCAAATAAATTTGAAAGAATTGATTTAATCCAGAGTGTCTTTCTTCAGTCAAAAAATATTTAGCTCACAGCAGGGGCATTGGATCTACAATGTAGAAAATGTAGTGTTGACCTCTGATGTTTGTGCGCAAAGTGCCCTGCATCCCAATCATGCACTTTCCCTGGGCACATTAAAGCATTTTGAAGTCAGCCAAAAACATGAGGGCTCACCACATCCCACAGCGCTTGTGAAATCAGTGTACCACGCACAGGCAATGTGTTTACAAATGCCACAGAGTACGCTGCTCATAAAAGTCAAACACTGTGTCATTAAGCCACTTGCAATGAGACGGTCAATACCAGATAAGATGAAATCCCTAGTACTGATGCAAGCTTAAAACTTGTGCGTTGCCTTTCAGTGCAAAAACTGGTGTCTTATTTACCGAACATCCAGTTAAAGGGATAGTTCACCCAAAAATGAAAATTCTGTAATGATTTACTCACTCTACAGTTGTTCCAAACCTGTTTAAATTTCTTTGTTTGGTTGAACACAGAGAAGATATTTGGAAGAATGCTTGTAACCAAACCATTGTTGGACCCCATTGACTACCATAGTAGGAAAAATTACAACAATAGTCAAAAGTGCCCCAGAACTGTTTGCTACATTCTTCAAAATACCTTCTTTTGTGTCCAACAGAACAAAATGTTTCCTACCATGGTAGTCAATGGGATCCGAGAATTGTTTGGTTATAAGCTTTCTTCCAAATATCTTTCTGTGTGTTCATCAGATTATACGGGTTTGGAATTTTTATTTTTGGGTGAATCCCTTTAAACCATAAATGCCGAAATATCCTCATAAAAATAAAGGTGCTTCATAGCAATGTCAAAGAAGAACCATTTTTGGTTCAACAGAGAACCATTCAGTCAAAGTTTCATCTCTTTCCTACCTTTTTTGAAAACAGAAAGGTTCTTCGGATGTTAAAGGTTCTTTATGAAACCATTTAGACAAAAAAGGTTCTTCTATGGCATCGTGAAGCACCTTTATTTTTAGGCGTGTAGTAGCGATATGCCACCGAAATTTCAAATAAGACATTGTAATATGTGTACATGTTTGTTCATCATGGCATACAGATAAATGGCATAAACGCATGCTTTGCATTTAACAGAGCCAATTCCTGGTGCTTGGATCACAGTAGTGGCGTGATGCACAGTCCCAGATAATATGCAGTATCCAGCATAACCTACACACAGAAAAATAAAGGTGCTTCAGCGGTTCTTTGAGATTATTGAGGCGCTATATAGCACCGCTGGCATATAAAGAACCAGTTAAGCCCCTGTATGGTTTTTCAGCGGTTCTCCGTCGGTTCTTTGGGATGGTTAAGATGCTATATAGCACCACTGCCATACAAGGAACCTGTTAAGCCCCTCACTCCTCCATAAGTAGAAAGAACTGTTTTGGCACAAAAGGGCTGCACTTCATGCATGTATTTAAATGGCATTCATATGGCTTGGTTTTACATTGCTTGGTCAAATATGCTTGACTGCAAAATAATGTTTGCATTCAGTATACTACATTATTATTACTTTTTATTATTATTATAATAACAAGAAATAATTTAACATGTAACAAACATAAGGGCACATTTCAATCCAATTAATAATCAAGTGGAATATATGGGCAATACTTCATGTCTTATTTGACTTTATAAACACTAAGCAGTCTGAAAAAGTAATGCATTATATTAAATATTCATATATGTTTTTATTTTAGATGTTATTTCAAGGACAACAGTAAACTAGAAAGTAAAGTTTGAGTACAAACTTTATGTTGGCTTGACAAAGCCTGTCCTGAAGAGTTTGAAATAGTTTGAAAGGTTTTATAGATTAAAGTTATCGTAAAACTTTGTTCTCATTGTTGTGAAGCAGAGATGTACTGTAGGTCTGGCTAAACGGTTGCTAAGGTCATGCGTTTGGTTGCTATGGGCGTGGCCTGGTAGCTGGCAATTGATAATACTCCAAGCCATAAGTGAAACGAACCAAACCCCATTTCTCTAAGATGTTCTGATGCAGAGATATAGGTATTGAAAAACGGTTGCTAGGCTAGCCTGTTTGGTTGCTATGGGCGTGGCTTAGAATCTGCCAGTTGATGATACTCTAAGCTATGAGTGAAACGAACCAACTCCTGTGTCTCTATGATGTTCTGATGCAGAGATATAGGTGTAGCTAAATGGTTGCTAGGCTAACCTGTTTGGTTGCTATGGGCGTGGCTTGGCATCTGCAATTGATAATACTCTAACCTAAGAGTGAAATGAACCAACTCCCGTGTCTCTACGATGTTCTAATGCATAGATATAGGTTTTGCTAAACGGTTGCTAGGCTAACCTGTTTGGTTGCTATGGGCGTGGCTTGGTATATGCCAATTGATGATGCTCTAAGCTATGAGTGAAACGAACCAACTCCTGTGTCTCTATGATGTTCTGTCGCAGAATTATAAGTTTTGCTAAACGTTTGCTAGGCTAACCTGTTTGGTTGCTATGGGCGTGGCTTAGCATCTGCCAATTGATAATGCTCCAAGCCACAAGTAAAACGAACCAACCCCCATGTCTCTACGATGTTCTGATGCAGAGATATAGGTTTTGCTAAACGGTTGCTAGGCTAACCTGTTTGGTTGCTATGGGCATGGCTTGGATATGAAAACTGATGATGCTCTAAGCTATGAGTGAAATGAACCAACTCCCGTGTCTCTACGATGTTCTAATGCATAGATATAGGTTTTGCTAAACGGTTGCTAGGCTAACCTGTTTGGTTGCTATGGGCGTGGCTTGGTATATGCCAATTGATGATGCTCTAAGCTATGAGTGAAACGAACCAACTCCTGTGTCTCTATGATGTTCTGTCGCAGAATTATAAGTTTTGCTAAACGTTTGCTAGGCTAACCTGTTTGGTTGCTATGGGCGTGGCTTAGCATCTGCCAATTGATAATGCTCCAAGCTACAAGTAAAACGAACCAACCCCCATGTCTCTACGATGTTCTGATGCAGAGATATAGGTTTTGCTAAACGGTTGCTAGGCTAACCTGTTTGTTTGCTATGGGCGTGGCTTAGCATCTGCCAATTGATAATGCTCCAAGCCACAAGTAAAACGAACCAACCCCCATGTCTCTAACATGATACAAGATCAGTATGTTGGCTCTGTCAAGCCAACATAATAACAGTAACAGTAAATAACTTGAGCTACCATGATTGTCTCGTGCGTTTGTAAAAACGCGGGCAGCACATTTTAAATTTCAACGGTCAAGGGGAGTCAAGTGCATCGCGTCGGGTTGACAGAGATATCTGTGGTAAGTCAGAGAAATTAATACGTTTAATCAATGACATTTTATAAACTTTAATTATTTTGTGCGAGAATGGTTTTTGCACTAAATATCTGTTTACAATACAGGTAAATGTTTTATTTTCTATATTAGCGTTCATAAAACAGGACTACTGAATCCGGGTGTACGTGTGTTCACCACTTGCTGTGCGTGTGTTCACTACTCTCTGGATGGGTTAAATGCAGAGGTCACATTTCGGGTATGGGTCACCATATCTGACTAATAGGTCACTTTCACTACAGTTCTCTGCAATCTCAATGTTTTGACAGTAGATTTGAGCCTGCCCACTCGCCAAAGCCGTGCTGCCGGGTTACAGAGTCACTACAGCAGGTGCCGCAATGCAGAGGAACCGCAGGAAGAAGCACTTGTTGCGACAAGTTGTTGGGTCAAGTCTAGAAGTCTTTTTCAAACAGAGGGTGAGTAAATCATTACATTAATTTGTTGAGTGTCATAACAGCATATTTATCCTATTATAGTCGCGTAACATTGCTCATCCACTATGTCACTAAGCCAAATCTATACATTTAAAAAATATAGGTATTAGTGTGCACATGGCCTGAATTATTAATTTTGTTTAATTTGTTTTTTTGTGTTCATGAAATAGGATACAGTTTGGGAAGGACCTTAATCCTAAAATACTGTTCTTCAGTTTCTGACCATGAACATCTTCAATGTGGCAAGACATGGAATCAGAGAAATGCTGACCAGCTTAGCAAATAATAATTATAAGTATAATTGCTGATTTATTATTATTATTATTATACTTGTTGACTGTACACTACAGACCTCTTACTTTTTATTTTATATCAAAGTATGTGCCAATAACTTATGCTTTGTTTTTGTTTACAGTGGTATTGTAGATCTGGAAAAGAATGCTGCACTGCTTATTTTACCATCCTCATTGTGCGAAAATAGCGGGTTTCACTTCGCGGGGTTTCACAATTCAAATGTAAGTTTTATAAGTTAACAGTGTTTTTTATTTTATTAGTAGAAACAATATCTCTCATCCTCCTGCTGTTCCAAACTGTATGACTTTCATTCTTCTATGATAAGTAGGTGTTTGGGAATATTAAGGAACTGATAACCACAGTCAACATTTACTTCAATTGTATGGTAAGAACGATAAAACGATAATGAATGACATAATTTGGTGTCTTCTTGTGTCATACAGGTTTGGGATAAAATGGGGTTGACTGAATCTCAATGAGGCTTTTATTGTATTCTCAATTACTCACTACATGTTTAATATTTTTCTAACTTACAGGATTCAGCAAAGCTAATAACAGGAATAATTCTTTGTGGCACTTCAAGACCCCCAGTTGTGAAGACATGGAACTGACAGAGGCACTAGTGTTCCCCTGCCTGTTTCTCTTGTTTTTACCCTATGGACTACACCTCCCATCATGCTCCACGCTCCCTCACTTTTTCCTCATCTCCCATCAACCTCACCTGTCAGCGATACCCTCATCACAGAGACTGTATATATACTCTCCCTGTTCCTTTGTTCATTGTCAAGTCTCGTCTATATAGTCTGCAATTACGTTGTGTTCTCCAGTGAATTCTTTTGTTGTTGTGCTTTAAAATATATAATGTAGTATTGGATATCTCTCCGACTGTGGTCTGTGGTTGCATACACACCCCCGTGACACTTAGCTGTCTATGTTTTATTCAGTGTGATATATGCAAAACCCTTCATTCGCACAAAAAATGTCATCGAGCACTGTTTGTTTAAACTTATTAGTGGCTACAAGACTGTCTGTCCCGCTTCCCAAATTATACAACCAACTTATACCATGGTATTTTATGAGTTGTATTGCCACAATGAACCTAGTACTTGTGGTTAATGGTTTAATGTCAATTTTTTTAAGACTTAAGCTTTAATGCTGTTATGAATGTTATAAATATATAAAATTATTTTACTGTTGTTTCATAGTGATTATTCTGATTTACAGTATATGCTATTATTTTTATCATTTATGGTTGAAATGCGTGTCATGTTTACAGTCATTAAATCTGTTACTATTTAATAATAAGTAATTCTGCTGTGGTTATTTAAGCTGTCAAAATATTTCAATAATAGAACATTTTCTCAGTCTACAAATAACCCTATAAGGTTCTATAGACTAGAGCACCATTTTTGTTGAAGCAATAAAGTGCTACGTGGCACCTCTTATGGTTCTACATAGCACCATTTGATAAAGGTGCTATATAGCACCTTTAAAAATAGGTGCTATATAGCACTAAAACCGGTTCCCCTATGATTACGAGCCAAAGAACCACTTTTGGTGCTATTTAGCACCATTTTTTCTTAGAGTGATAGCGCTCTGCAAAATGGGGAATTATATTGTGCAAATTGCATTCAGCGCTAAATTTTGGGCCTTGTTTGCAGCATTACCTGATTTGCATAATGCCTTAGTGTGCTAAAACTATGCAGACACCATGTGCATGTGCAAATAAACCACACTGTCAGAGTGTGTAATTCATATTCGTCGAATCCCTTTAGGTGAGTGTCTTAAAGATCAGTGCACGGTATTGAACAGTGTCCCAATGATCTGATAGCCATTATTGTTCATGCTTTGTATTGGAGAGGAAGCATGTCAAACAATATAGTGCCTGAAAACATCCATATGGGCTCCATGGAAACCAATACCGTGCAAGAGACTCCTATTGACATCTAGGTCAATGCACCTGCAGACACATACCAATTAATGTTTTCAGATGTGGTTGGGGCACATTTATAGCAACTGATGTCACAACACTAGCGTGCACATAATAATGTACATAATGCAATGCACAGAACAGCAGGATTCTTTGATAATATCATTATATTCACAGGTTGTGACGACGAAGCAACTTGAGATATAATTTCAGGAAGAAAATCTCCAAATAAATCATAATGAGCTCAAAGGCCAAGAGCAACACAATGAAAATCTGACAGTGACAGTGGAGGTAATTTGTTTTGAAAGGCACAGTGTAACTCGGTGAGCGGAGCACGACGCATAATAATAATAATAAACACGACAACAGTGTGCAGCGTGCTCGAGAAGCGGTAAATAAATACAAGCGCATGGACGAGACAAAGTTGATGAGTGAAAAGGGATGAAAAGCCCACCATCCTCTTGTGCAGCTACTCGAGGGCAGAAAAGTGACCACCTACTCTTTCAGTGACATACCTCCTACACGCTCCACACGCATTTATACAAATCAAACATCACAAATACGTTAAATCCCCACTATGTTTTACACTACTGAACAAATAGAGGGACAAAGAATATTGGGGAATTGAGCTTTGAATTCATGTGATAGTTTTAGCTTTCATGAAGATCTATGAATCACAAAGCATTAAAGACCTCTGGAAGCTTGTGAGGGAAAATGTATCTGTTATGCAAATGTATAAAGACAGAAACAGTATCTATATACGTATATACAGTATATAGAATATACAAAACAACTACAGGGCTCATATTTTTCACAGTCAGATTTCCACCCTTGAGATATTAGTATTGCAAATTTAATTTGAAGTGTCAAAGAGAGTTTAATTTGAGTTAATTTAACAGCTTCTCTGTTTGCTTAGTTAAATTACAGCAATAAAACCAATTCATTTATTAAAATGATCGTAATTTAAAATGATAATTAAGTTATTTACTACAAAAAAGGTTTAGCGGGTTGTTAGCATCTGGGGTCATCAGCTTCATAGTTTATATATTCAGATTCCTATTCAACTATTTCCCATATTTCCCATATCTACATTATGCTGTTTCCAGTATTTGATCAATGTATTGTAGTCCTAGGAGTTTTTTTTCATTCATTGAAGCCGATACATTCATTTTATTTAAAAGGATTGAGTAATTTACTCAATAGACTGTGATTAAATATCACCCTTTCTAAACAGATTGAGATAGATGTATCTGCTTTATAGAATGCAAACCATTGAGTCACATTATATAAGAATCAAAGGCTACATTAACTATATTCTCTTAATTCAGCCACTTCAAAGAATTGTTAAGTAAGAATTTGGTCTTTCTGAGTCTTATTAGTAAGTCTGCTCTTATATTAAACACTGTCTGTTTCACAGTCGAAAATTATATAAGGAGTTCATAAACAAACTGAAGACTTGGGTTATTTAACCATTAGGAAAAATATGACACCCATGACTGGATCACTAGAATGTTCTTTACACAAAACCATTTTCTTATTTAATGTTTTATAATTTCATTTTTTAATGGGATATATCAATACTTAAAGGGACAGTCCATCCAAAAAATTAAAAATCTCTCATGAATTACCCTCTAGTTGTCCCAAATCTGTATTCATTTCTTTGTTTGGTTGAACACAAAGATATTTGTAAAAATGTTAGCAACTGAGATTTCTGGGGCATCATTGACTACCATAGTAGAAAAAATATTGTATATTTTTCTATCTTCTATTAAACACAAAATAAGATATTTTGAAGAATTTAGGAAAACAAGCACCTTTGACTACCATTTTTGACAACCCCAGAAATCTAAATTCCTCTGTTTAACAGAACAAAGAAATGTATACAGGTTGAGTAATTCTGTCACGGATGTGGCAAAAGAAGAACCCAAATGCAGGCAGGCAGTAAGGGGTTAACAGACAAGACTTTATTTAACAAAATAAACAAAAGACAAAACAAAAACCCACGATGGGGTGTAAACAAGAACAGGATAATAATAAGTAAAAGGGACGTAACTAACTAAACACCAAACTAAACAACACTTGACAAAGACTAAACTAAACACTTACTGAAACAGGGACGATAGACTCTGGCAACACAGGGACCATCAGGACACAGCACATACACACGCAATGACCGACACAAGACAATGACACATGAGGGTATTATATAGGGAAGACAGACAAAGGATAACGACACGGGGCAGGTGTGGGTAATTAAACACTCAGGGAAAGATAACGAGGAAACGAGAGGAATGGGGCCAATGACAAGACACTGGAGAGAACGTATATTATTGTCAAAAGGACAATAATATGTTTCTCTCCACACATAACCAAAAGCTTTGCCATGGCTCTGCTACAGGACCAAGAAAAACATGACTAAGGAAGCAGAGCCATGACAAATTCATGACAAAATTTTCAATTTTTGGGTGGAGTATCCCATGAAATGGCATGGAATCTAAATTGAAAAATCATATTGTCATGGAATATTGTAGTGTTTTTGTATAAGTGAATTATCTGTGCACTTCAAGTTTTTTTATTCATGTGGCCTTACAATCTTTAATCACGTTAAGCCCCCCCTTTCTCATTTCAAGAGGCTGTTTCACTCAGCTATGTCACAGTACAGAAAAGAAGACAATTGCTACTTCAGTTTCATGGTGACTTTAAATTTAAAAGAAAAATAACTGCCTTGTACTGAGAGAAAACATGTTATATTTAAGAATGCCCTTTTTACATTGCTTTGGTTTATTTAATTACAAAGATAACTTATTCACTTAAACCCATAGACTGTAAAAATGGACGACGTGCCCCCCTCCACTTCCACTGTAGAAAAAGGAAGCCAAAATGTCTGAGATATAGTCAAACCAGAGTCTGTGTAGTAACAAGCTTGAGGTGGAGCCGCTGTATCAAGGTCCCACCCATATTTCCAGATGACAACCAATTCGTAAATGAACAAATCATTTTATCACTCCCTTTTTATAACATCATATAACTAACTAAAACCAAACTGATTAGAAACAAACACTTGAACATAGTGTACATAAGCGTGATAAGAACTAACTAAAATGACAGAAATCATATTTGGCAAAAATACGTAACTTCGTAACATGATTTGACTAAGACCGCCCAAATCTACACGTAGTTAAGGTGGGCGTAATTGTAAATCTCATTGTATCGTATGTCAGTACAATTGCTTTGGAACCTGATGTTCCGAATATGGTAAGAAGCGTTACATTTCCGTGAAATGCTTGCAGTATTTGACCAATCACTACGCACTGGTGAACTGGCCAATCACAGCACACCTCGCTTTTCAGAGCGATGAGCTTTGTAAAAAATCAGCGCGTTTCAGAGAGGCAGGGCAAAGAGGAGATACAAATATGCACGGTTTGTGGAAAATACAATTTTTTTAAACTCTAAATGGTGTATACACATTGCGTTACATCTAAAACAAACAATAATATTCGTTTTAGCCGTGCAATATGACTCCTTTAAGACATATGCAGCACGCTTGCTTAAACCCCGTAAAACCCTAAAATGGCTTTTCTATACTACATACAACATGTGCCATTAAATTACATGGATATAATGTCATCAGCATCATATTTTCAGCAGAGCTGAAAATAAGTTCATAACCATGTAGTCATGTAATCTCAATTCAGCTCATGTCCCGAGAGTCAGTGCACCATCGATGATACAAAGTACTTTTGGAAGACACGATATCTATACAGAATATTTTAGTATCGCTGCAGGGTCCAAAAAGAAGTGACAAACAAGCCACAGCTATCATCTAGTGCTCACCTCTCCCCAGAGTTCCTGATAGCTGATGCGTGGCTGACTCCGCTAAGTTTAATTAAATGTTTTCATGCTTGCCTTCACTGCTGTATCTCTTACAGAAATCTAGCTTGGTAAAAGTTGAGTGCCGCAGATAGGATTAGTCTCATGAGCTGACAAAGCGATTGCGGCGCACCGTGAGACAGCCGGATCTCGAGCTTTGAGCTGTTCATCAGAAGGTTAATATAATTACATTAAATGATAATTGCACTTGTACTGTTCCGTCTACGGGAGATGAGTCTCAGATACGTGTTTGGCATTCACATACTTGGCACAAGCTGTTAAGATCTGAAATTATACGCATTACGCTTAATATGCAGATGATTGCATTTACATTGCATTAGTTAACTTTTACATTATTGCGACTTATAATTGAATCCTATTTTGCTTTCCTGGTTTTCTAAATGCTATTTAATATTTATTATTATTATTATTATAAGGGATGCAGCTATAGGATTTTTATTTTAACAAACAATAAAGAGTAATGACCCATAGTTGAGGACGGGACTTTATAAAAATGCAGTGGCCAGATGTAAATCAGCTATATAAACATGGCAGACATGCCCATTCTGTATAAAGATAAATCAGTAGCAAAACTTGAGAGCATGTAGATTTTAATTTGGGAACTTGTAAAGTAAGTATTTGTACCTGTACACTAAAATGTACACTCATAGCCCCCAATGTGAAATTGTCTTCTGAATTTGAAGTTGCAGAAAAATACTCACAAATGTGTAAACTGGCATTTACAAAATACATCAGCAGATACAAATGCATAGCACATATTTACACGCTTTCCTAGATTCAGATTTGAATTGCAACCACAAATAGGCATCTACAACCTCTCAAATCCGTCACCGCAGTTTCAAATCTTCCCGCCTTGACTTTTGCTACTACTTTCGCGAGAAACCCGTTGCAAAACTAACTTGTGCACTTAAAAGCTCAGAGGCGAGAGAAAGAGCGCCATTTGATGACGTCATGCAGCTGATCCACACCGCCCCCTAATTAAAACGGAATTGATAATCGTGTTGTTGTTGTTTTATACCACGGTTATTGTCAATACTGGTACAGTATATTGTGACATCCCAAGTTGTTGTTGTTATTATTACTATATTGATCATTTTTAAAATGACTTTTACTTAACTCTGGCATAGATAATCAAATGTTGTTCCTATCAAGCAACAGATTATAAAGGAGTTTCACAACATTTTGATGTCTGTACCTGTGATTACACATTTTCTGTGTGCTGTTACCTCTCTCAGAGGGTGGTAAGATGCTTTCCAAAGGATTTTAATTGAGCTAGACGCAGTATTAATAGAACAGAGATATCAAATTCACAACAAGCTAATCAGTGCTGTGTTTTCTGAGACAAGATACATTATACTGTAAAGCATTGAAATTAATGGTCACATAAAAAGTACCACTAATCTTAATTTAAGCCATAGACATATCACACAATGGTGACATGATTTGATATGAAAATTTTGAACTGGTGTGACATCACGTAGCCACTATAAATTTATTTAATCTTTTACGACTTCACATTAAATTGAATATATTAAGGCATGAAAAATTCATTCATTTTTGCAGGATGATTTAAAATAAAAAGAAAAAGGTGACAAGTTACAGGACCTAACACAGAAACACATTTTCCCTTATTGTTCGTATTACAATCCTGACATTCATTTCTAACCATTTGAAATCTTACATCACATCACTACGTCACCTCAACATTTTACATCTTTAGAAGTGTAATTGTGTCAGGCACTCTGGGCCATGTACTGTAGAAGAGTTTTGGTAAAAGGAAATCACAGTATGAATGTGGCTGTGAGCATCTCTCTCTTCGATTCTCTACTTCTCTCGGCCCCTGAGGTCACTGCATTTGGGAGAGGAGGAAAGCACTTGAGGGATGCAAGCTGACATCAAAACACCCACCCACAGACAGCTCTGAGATGTCTGCATTGTTCTCCATTTTGTTCGAAAGATTACAACACAAGTTTAACATTAAAGATGCGTGTTGAAAAAAGCTTCTGGATTTGGTGCGGTTTCACGTATAGAGGTGATATTTAGATATGTGAAAAGTACAGCTGTCTTTCACGGACAAGGTTGTATAAGTGTGCGATATTAAATGTGTATTATGTACATTAAACACATTCCATTTAGATTTAAAGAGATATTAAACATTTTGACAATAACCAAGTATCTGCATTGCATGGTAACTGAGCTGTTGCTTGGCAGAATAATTATTCTGCTTTTTAACATTGTGAAACAAAGTATTTATTTAACATTTGTGTTTTTTCTTATTACTGTTGTTGTTTTCAATATTTTAGTAAAACAAAAAGCCAGTTGGGTTTAGGCACACAAATCCTGCATAAAACAAAATGCCCATTGGTGACCCTCATTTTCACAATTCGGACCAACAGCTTTAACATTGACTTATACACAACATTTGCAATAAAACCCAACTTCCGATTCGGTACAGATGCCGTAGAATAAAACTCAGCTAACATGTCCACACTGCACCACAATTCTTAGTAGACCAGATGCATCAGTAACATGTAGCCACTGAGAGGCATCCAGCTTTGACATGAAACTCTCTCTCAGCTGTATTGTGCGGTTCTTTTGACACAGCCCATCATCTCAGATATGCTTCCTGAGTCTTTTAATCCTGTGCCACCACCTCAATGTTAATATAGTAAATCTTCATTTTTTATGAGACTATCGCAGCGCTACTCAAGGGCTCTGCCAAAAGAATTCAAATTAGACTGAGAGCTTCCACAGTTCACGTGTGTCTTGTTTTACAATTGTGTGTCACATTTAGGTTACACGTCTCACGTACTCGCTCGCACTGTAACTGTTTGCACGTACAATAAGGGTCCGTATATTTTTATGCCTCCATAATATACGTCTTTTATATACTGGAAAAAAGATTAAACTCACACTGTTTAAAGATTTTATGACACCATTTTAGTGCCACAATTACATTTAATAAATGTGATTTTGAGAATAAAGTTGTAACATTGCGAGAACAAAATAAAAATATTATGATTTTCTCTTAATAATAAGCATTTTACGAGAATAAAGTCATTAAGTTTGGAGAATAAAGTCATAGCGTTATGAGAATATAGACTTTATGATTATATGTTAAGCTTTATAAAACTACTGGGTCTGTCCCACTATAAAACTGCCAATCCTGTTTGACAAAATTGCAGAAATTCATAACTACTATAAAAAAAATCCAAAACTGACACCCTCATGTCAGCTAACTTAATTTTACCAAATAATGACTGATTATAACTTTTTATTTCCATACTGCTACTCAAAATACCCTTGTGTAAAAAATCTAATTCTAATTTAAAGGTGCAATGTGTAATATTAAGGAGGCTCTATTGACGGAAATGCATAACGTGTTCAGAGGTGTTTAAAGACCTTACATAATGAAGCTTTATGTTTTTATTACCTTAGAATGAGCTATCTACATACACTGCGGGTCCCCTTGTATGGGATTTTGCCATGTTGTTTCTACAGTAGCACTAAAAACTGCTCTATAGTTTCGTATACATTATCTCCTTCGTGAAAGGAAAGAAGTGAAAACGTGACAACATCTTTAGTCCTGTGTCAGCCACCGTAGTGCTTCGAAAGGGAGGGGTGGAGTGAGCCGTTGGTTGCAATTCACAACCTCACTGCTAGATGCTAGACCTTTAATTATAATATCAGGCATGTGATCAGCCAAGGACAAAAAAGAAGGAAGACTGCATGCACCCTCGCCCAACCCCAATCCCCCCAAAAATAGTCTTTAATGTTAATAATTAAATACATTATTTACATTATTAAAAACAGGTAACTGTTTGCCAAAAATATATATTTTTCACTTAGCAACACAAAAATAAACTATTATAATTACCCAATTCTTACTGGCAATTTTGGAAATATCAGTTCAATTGTTTATTAGTTTAACAGTCACCTAAACAACATTTAATAAAACAGGTTGATGCTTTGTGCAAATATCTTATGCTAAGTAAGTACAAGCAGCCGGTTGTTATCGCAGAAATAAGCCCCGACAGTGTGATCAGGACCCGATGCAAAGCAGAGGGTCTTGTATCACACTGAAGAGGCTTATTTTGCGATAACAGCCGACTGCTGGTACATTATCCCGCTTATTACACGGCTACTTGCCACATCAGAAAAAAATAGACATGAAATGTCAATTTGAAATATTTCAATAGCTCATTTTTACCGAAAACAGACCTTCCGCGAAGAAAAGCCGTTTACTTTCGTTTTTTAATGTTAGAAACGACGTTCAAAGGTCACAAACAGGCAATTGGTTCTAAACATTTGTAAATATAATGTCATATATGTTATTAAAAGACATATTTATATTTAATTTGTCAAAAAACCTGTCAAAAGATTTGCTGCATCCAGCTTACCATGTGTTATAGTTTTGAGAGGTTGTTATCTGTGAATAACGAACCTGCAAATGTCGCGACTGGCCAGTCAGAATCACGCATTCCAACGAGCCGTGTAATAATGTCAAATAACATGGCATTAATAAATGGCACCCCTTGAGTAGTTTATATTAGAACTACTTTCTTTATTGTAATCAGCAATTATTCATTCAACAGACTTCCATACACAGCCACTAGATGGCGGAACTACGTCATTCATACAGCATTTGTCCGCATTAATCTGCATGTAATAAAGTTATTTGCAAACGCTGCATGTTGCGGTTTTAGTCATTTAAATGTATGCATTCAGTAGAGACTTCAACGCGTTTATATATTAGACAGTGACTAGATCGACCATTTGTATAGTTTCAAGCCATTAAATCGCGGAATGGCCTATTTTAGTCTCTGTATATAGATAATGTTATAATGTTGAAGCATATTGTATAGATGTCTCAACTTCCAGACACAGGATTTTCTGTTTGGGCCTACATTACAAAATGGTGTTCAGTTCCCCACTTAATAAAAAATGACACCACACGCTTTTTTGTGTACCAAAACAGCTGAGTATGGCGTCTATTTTTCACGGACTCTCTGGATACATAAAGATAACTTGCGAAATTATGTTCCGAATGAAGCGGTCACTCTGCATTTATAACAAGCGTGTGCGTGACGTAGAGAGCATAGAAAGGATCCTGTTGGCCGTCTGTACGATGACTATGCGCACATCCCCAAACCCCCACCCCCCAATCCCGTAACGAATTGAAATAAATCGAATTTTTGCAATTTACGTGGGTGATCCCAGCGGTCAAAAAATACGGAAATCCGTATTTATACGGAAAAATCACATCCCTGTTATATAATAAAAATTGAAATGCCTGAACCAGACCAAAGCATATTTCTGAACATCTGGTAAACCGTTTAACAGAATTACTGCACAAGCATACTTATAACACTTTTAAACAGACTTTACCCTAACTTTATCCTAAGTGACGACAGTGTTGATCTTTCAGATCCATTTAATTGCACTCAACTTCTCAAAATCTGGGTTATTTTGAGTGTCTCATCTGAAAGCATTCATTCTACTGTAAAATGACATAAAGGACCCTCTATCCATTAGCCTACATATCCTCCACTGAGTGGCTCACAGCAGGAGTCTGAACAGCAGACTGGCTGTACTCGTCCCCTTCCCCCCGCTGCTCCCCTGGGACCGCTCTGTGTTTATTGCCACTAAAAAGGGCTTAGAGATGCAACATGCACATCAACGATGCCCACAAAGGACAGAACTTGCCCATTTTACAGGTCCTCGTCTCTTAGCATTTGGAAAACGTTTTTGCCGTGACATCATTGATGATTTGTTTTGGATCGGAGAGTCCCCATAGTCATTTTAATGCCTCTACAAACATACTATTTAAGCTTTAAGCATCATGTTGATACTGCATGACTTTTATTCATTTCTAACTTTTAGAATGCACTAAACACTGCCTATAATAAATACTTTGTAAAATTATGTACTATTCTCTGTTTGACTTTTTCGCCTTGTAACAATGTGATTTTGTTGAGGTCAGAATGACCCCAAATAGAAACAACATGAAGACAGAATTTTCATTTTTGGGTGAACTGTTCCTTTAAAGGACCAGTCAGTAAAATCTAGCGGCAACTAGCGCTGAGGTTGCGAATTGCAACTACCCTCCCTTTCGAAGCACTACAGAGGCTGACACAACATGGCGAATTACATGCAAGATAGAAATAGCTCATAATAAGGTAATAAAAACATAACGCGTCATTATGTAAGCTTTTAATACACCTCTGAAGACATATGTATGTATATTATATTGCATTTCTGTCAATAGACCCTCCAAAAAATGACACACTGGTCCTTTAAGACAGCTTTGAGCTAAAGTATTGAGTCAAGTTTTTTACAGTCTTGTGGGATATTTTAAAGTAAAAATCTTACATATTGTGCCTTTAAATCAGAGGAAAATATGAAAGGAATTTAAAGGGAAAAACCAAGGTTAATTGAAAAATTTATATTATTATTTAACACCAAGAGCATTGGAGTCTCTGGGACCTCAGACAAAGAACGTCACCTCAACAGAACATGAGGGATTTTACACAACATTTGCAGATGTGCAACCTGCGAAAAGTACATTTAAAAACTAGCTGCCCTATTTATCATAACATTGGCGTGTAAGTGATTTTTTCCACGGGTGCACAATGTCCTTCGCAGGTCTTTCACACGTTTTGTGCAATTTCAAAATGGGCACCGTTGAAAACCATAATGAGGTAATTATCCGTACACAGCTGGCACGGAAGAGGCTCACGGACACACTGCACTGCTCCCATACACACACAGTGTTTTCCTTTCTGCTTCACAGAACAATCTGCCACACAGAAGCAGGAATTTATTCCCATATATTCCTTACACTGTATGTGTCAGCCTTTTATTGAATCTCATCAGACTCTTCCCTCACACAGCTGAGAAATATAACACAGAACTGCATGTGAGTCCGTAATAGACCTATATACTGCGTGAGACAACTGACATTATTACTGCAACAACGGGGTTCAAAGGAAATGTGATTCTACCATACCAAAACATAACTAAAACACATATATTGTGCACTCAAATGATGAGTTTTACAGACTGAATGTCACATTCCACTTTCAACAAAAGGAAATCTTACAATGCCGAGCGAGAATGGGATATGGAAGGGCTGGAGTGGAGGGTTTGGGGGGCAGGTTTACTCTGACTTCCACCGTCTTCATCCCTGCAGCTTCCATATGAATAATAGATTACAAATGAAAACCAGCATTTGCCTCGCAGGTATCAAGGAAGATGCACATACGGCAATGAAAGCACGGTAAAGAGGGTGGTTAGTGTTTATATTTTCCAACTTGAAAATTACAGACTTATGTTTGCTTCAACAAGCCATTCGGTGTGAAATAATAAGATGCTTGTGCGAAGGAGTAATAAAACGGTATATAGGTCACCTTGCGTATCCGATAGTTATTCAATGTGGAGTGAGCTCGTTAAATCCTGCATGTAATCTACATGAATCCAGCTATAGGAGTTCTTTTATGTGAGGTGCTTTACTGTATGTCAGGTTCTGACCGGTTCAAAGAGAGAACATAAACCCGTACATCCGCACACAAAACATTCCATTTGCAAACAGTATTGTAATTCATGTCTCATTCTTTGCTTAGCCTTTTATCTTCTAATGTATTCATGAAAGCGATGTTAGTAGGGGGTTAGTAAATTCATATTCCCCGTCAGACACCGAGGCATGCTGGTTAATCTCAGATGCGTGTGTTTCATGTTGAGATTAGTGCTGGGAGAAGTAACCAACACACTTGTCCACTGGCATGCGACTTGCTACATCCTATAACCACAATGGGGTTAATAGTAACGTATATCTATAGTATTTTATACCGGTGAAAGAAAAAGAGCTTTCATTGTGAACTGACACACTTCATAATGAAGTTTGCATATTCACGAGTTTACCTGCGCAGATAATAGTGATGTTGATAGGGAAATAATGAAAGAGCGTGGTTATAAGGTTATGCGTATTTGGCGTGCTGTCCGGGAAGCGGGCTCCGAGCTCGCCAGATCTATCCGAGCCCGAAACACTCTACACCTTGGTCGAGGTGAGTGCGCCGAGCTCGGAACCGGTTTGAGCCCAGAGCACCCCCCCCATAAAGCGCGATTGGGACAGCCGCCGGAGTACGCATACCCCCCAAATGCGATACAAAACGCTGCGGAGGCGTGGACTGCGTTCGGGTAAAACGAAAGGATGACGGCTCCTAGGGAGACGAGGTTGTGATGAGACAAGAATGGGTAGGGGTTCCTCGGAGGATTGTTGAGGCTGATATGACGTGAGGGTGCCTGCTGGAGTGATGAGAAGTTAGAATCTGAGAGCTGCTGGGAGTAGTGCACGTAGAGGCTGTAAACATGGGGATTTCCGAACCATAAATGAACATGGCTTCGTAGGTGTCCCTGGGGTTAAGCCTGATACTGGAAGGAGGCGACTGAAGAAGGGAGCCAGCTGTAATAGTGGAGGATCCTGCTGGGGTGAACGCTGCTGTGATGCTTGCTTCTGTCGAAGTTGTAGGCGGCAGAAAGCGAGACGGAAGCACTGGCCTTTGCGGAGGCGATCGCTGCTGCGACGATGGCTTCGATGCCTTAGATGGAAGCACTGGCCTCTGTGGAGGCGATCGCTGCTGCGACGCTGGCTTCGACGCCTTAGATGGAAGCACTGGCCTCTG